>NC_079534.1:197500-497500 GCF_003711565.1 Takifugu flavidus
TATTTCAGTGACATCTTGTGGCTAAAATTGGTGTTACATGAGGCATACTGCCTGGCATAAATTTCCATATATAATGTTCTGTTCTATAGATATCAATTAGGGGGGTGGGGGGTAGCTTCTTAAAAAAAATCATATTTTGAATTTATGATTGAACCATAAAGTTTACTTACATCATTAAAGTATCACTACTGCCACCACCGCTGCTAGTACCAAAAGAGGCGATATGATGACCATTTTGCCTTTTAAAATCCTTTAAAAAGACGAGAAAACAGGCGAGAAAGAAGTCTTATGCGTTTTTAGATTTATTTCTCGAGACTTTAAACTGATGTAATTTTCATGTCTAAATATTTTGCAGCCTTTTACCACCTGTACATGATGAAGTCAACATAAAACATAATCAACATAAAACTCGGTGACTGCACAATTAAATCCATCTTTACCTATAAATAACTAATTTAAAAAATGCATCAGTATAAACCAGCAGCAGTAAAGTTCCCAGTTTGTGCTGTTCCCGTTATAGTCCACCAGGGGTCACATGATGCCTTTGAGTCTTCGGGGTGGGTCTCGCGTCAAACTCCCTTTATTCCTCCCCCCCATCTGATCCTCCATCAGCTGCGGGTGTGGGAAAACACGAGTCTAATATATGCAAAGTGGGCATATGACACGGGAGTGTGTGTTTGTGTGTGTTTGTCTATGTGTGTGCGTGTGTGAGAGAAGGAGAGAGAGAGAGAGAGAGAGAGAAAATTTTATGATATCAATCAGATTTACTGTGTGTGTGTGTGTGTGTGTGTGTGTGTGTGGTGTGTGTGTGTGTATAGTACATATATGGAACCTTTTAATGTAATTTCATTCCTTTATTTTGCAGTTATTTGCTAGAATTCTAAACCACACATGCTCTACAAATTCCCTACAAAGACATTTGGGACAGAAGGACTTAAGCAATGACACAATATCCTTCATCCTATATAAAAATAGACACATTTGTGTGTCTCTATGGATCTGCAGGACCTGGAATCCTCTGTTTATCTCCTGGCTGGGTGCTCGCTGTTTCCCACCCAAATCAAAAGAGGAGAGTCACAGGGGGTCATGTCTGGCCACCCCTCAGGAGAATAACGGGGTCTCTGTCTGCCCCCCAAGCCACCAACGGTTCTCCGCCATCCCTATGGCAACAGCCATGGACCCTGGAAGGCCCCCAGACTGGGGCGTCCAAGCAGATGCCCATAATTAACTGGACTATATGGAAGTGTCAGTCCTGCCAGTCTGTCTTCCATGGAGGCAGACCCTCTCCCAGACCTGTCAGAGGCCCATTGGGCTGGGTGAAAAATGACTGCCCTGCGGTGTGTGTCTTTGAGTGTGTGGTGGGCTTGGGGGTGGGTAGCGACTGCCCACCAGGGTCTGCCTGGGCCTGTTTAAGTCCTGCAGTAAAATAAACGTCCATGAATTGCAGTTGGGGTTTATCTCTTCATCCAGGTCAGCATAAAATTCCTTAATTCCTCAGTACAAACGCACATGTGAAGTCACCTTGCTATGTCGCATGACGTTGCTGACGTGTCTGACCGGCTGTCTGGCTCTCACGCCTGGCTGAGGATGAGACTGCGTCCCCCCATCCTCTCATTCGCCCTCATCCGAGGAGAAAAGAATGGACGGGCCATTTTGAAAATCTCAGACTTCCGTAATCCAGCGGACTGCCTCATGAAAATGCATTAAGAACACAACACAGCTATTTTTAGATGACAAAAGATATGATTATTTTAAAATTAGAACAGTGATTTAACATTTACAATACATTTTTACAGTCCCGCCTAAATCAAGGATAATAGGTTCATTCTGAGACAGACACAATTTAGTAAAATCTGGTTTATTTCTGCATATTTTGCCCCAAATCCCACATTGTGTCCATGTGATGTTTTTTTCCCTCTGCTGCAGGTTTGGATCAGATTGATGAGTCAGCTGATTGTCCCTGGAGGTCAGAGGTCAACTGGTCATTGGCCACCGGATAACAGGCACGTCCTTAAAGGTCATCGGATGCACTGTCCACAAGTTCATCAACAGCCCCGTGGTCACCGGCACACTCCGCAGCCCAGCGGGGTCAGGGGTCGAGCTCACCTCTGACCTGGCCGGCCCTCTTCCTCATCATTACATCATCAGACGCTTCCCCTCTGAACTACTGAGTTGGTCCACTTTTCCGCAGGATTCCCGGGAGTTGTACGATTTTATTGGGATGTTCTGACTTTTAAAGCCAGTGTATGAAAAGATATATGAGCCTGTAAATGTGGAACTCCTGGGAAAAGCCTGGCTCAGGGTCCCCCAGGGTCTCGAATAAAGACACAGATGTTACTGCTTCCCTGAAAAGTCTGACAGGAGATTCACAGCACATATCTGGGGAAAAGATTTTATAAGAAACAGACATGAAAACATAAACATGGAACCTTGTTTTCATGATCACGAACAGAATTACACCCGCCAAATCACAAGTGAGGGGTTTATTCCCCCAGGGGTGGTGGGATCAGTAAACCAGACACTGGTTTAGAGGTCCTGGAAATGCAGGAACATGGGGAGGTGGGACAGGTTTGTCTGGGGCTGAGCTGGCTAATTATACTCTGGCTAGACACAGCAGAGCCCCAAAACGTGAGAATCTTTCTCCCGTCATTTGAAATTCAGAAATAAAGCGGACAAAGATGATTTAAATGGTGTTAAAATTAAAGATCATACAGATTGACGATCTTGCATGTTAAAGGTTCTTTGATTTTATTTTATTTTTTAGTTATTTACAGTGACTAAAATGTTACATGCAGGTGTTGTTTTAGGCGTTAAATTTGTGTGTAAAATCAACGAGAAAGATACACGTTTTCTTTTTTTAAAAGTATCAATCAATTGATATAAACAGATCATCTTAAAACAGCTTAATATTATATGTTGTGAGTAAATTAGCAATAATTAAACAAATTTAAAATATTTTTATGTAATGATAGCATCTAAATAATGAAACAATGGTGTTTTCTAAAGAAAAGAGGGGTAAATTGTCATTTCTCCACTTCCAAGTTTGATCTAATGTGTCTGGAATTGTTTTAATGAATATGTTTCAGAGTGGATTTTTCTTATTAAAACAATAAGGTTCTTTATGAACAACACTGTTATCATTTGTTCATTATTTATTGCTACCTACATGAAACAACATTAAAGCGTCGTAAAATATAGAAAAAATGTAAAGAAATTTACAGATTTTATACGGCAAAACTACGTTCAGGTTGTATTTAAGTAATTTTGTTAACTTGAAACAAAAATTGTGAATCAACCTCATTGCTCATAATGGAAATGTGATCTCTGAACGTGCAGAAACAGTGCCTTGCTCAAGGGGGATGGGACAGTCCTCGCAGTTCTCATGAACGGCACAACTTCCTCCGCGTTTGGTGCTAAATCAATCCTGATGATTTACATTAAATCCATAGGAATCTTGGCAGCTGTTTATTGTTTTCATTTCAGAATGATAAAGTAAAAGTCGTGAATAAACCTGTAGGTGTCCTTTTATTAATTTACAGCCATGTTTTGTCCCTTTCGGCGCAGTTAAGAGCCACACAGCGGCCCGTCCATCCATCATTTGAATACAGGGTGACCAACTCTCCCATGGCGGCCCGCGCGAGCCTTTTAGGAATTAGCCACGCGGCACGCCTCGCATAGTAATGGCGGCTCGCGCTTTGAGCTTGAACTTGACCGCAGGAATGCGGCTCGTGGGAACGCAGGCTCGCGGGTGCCCCGCTCTATTGACGGCGCACAGGTCGGTGTCAGACCTGATTATCATAAAACCCAGCCGGCTCAGAGAGGAGGCACGAGGGCCGGAGCTCGCGCTGCCTCTTACTCATCAGGAAGAGCAGGAATTAACAGGTCTGTGCACGAGCCTGGCGGGTATGACTCCATTCAACTGTTTCTATACGTTCTGCCTCTTTTGCGTTTATAGAGCATTTTATTTTCCAAAACATTGGAATATATTTATTATATTTAAAAAAAAAAAAGTAGTTTCAACCCAATACTCAGTTTATATCGCCATATTGTAAAAAGCCACCGTAATTTAAACTTAATTTTATTACACATTTTCTTGTAAGTGATGTTTAATGTGTGAAAATTCCTAAAATTCTCCTTTCCTGGATCATTGCCTGTTCTTATCTTGTCATTTTGAGATCATATTGGTGGTAAAATGGAGAAGATATTTTCAGACTTTGGTGTCATTTATTACTGTATTAATTTTGTAATTGTACAATCATACAAATCAGATTCGTCAAAGTCCATTGAGGCTTTTTGGCTTTTTGAAGTATCAAAGGTCTTTTTTATATTTCAGTTCTCAGCAAGGTTCTTAATGTTAGGGCCGAACTTGGGTTTGCTTCTAACAAGGTGGGATGTAAAGGCCTGCAAGCTTAAACAGAATCTATTAACACTGTTCACTTCATTAAAAAAAAGAAAGGGATAAACATCAATAATGAATAATTAAGAACACTGGAAGCCTTTGAAATGAAAGGCTAATTAAATCTTTTGACAGAAACATTTCTAAAGCAAAAAAAAAAACCTTTCAGAACTTCAAAAAATATATATATTTATATTTTCTCTGAAAGTTACAAGGTGTAAAATCTGTAAAGTATGCATTACTTTTCCTAGTAATTTTGAATAATTCAATAACGTATTATCGTGTAGGGTAATCTGAAAAGTTTACTGGTTTGTTAACAAGTTGTTTGAGAACTTATTCTGAATTCATCTTTGAAGTGCAAATAAACCAATAGGACATTCCAATTAAAGTGCATGCGATAAAATACACAAAACAAAATATTAATTTTAAAGAAAAGAACGAAAAAAGAGGGGAAAGGAAAGAAAAAATGAATATTCATATTCTGAAACTTAAAATCAGAAAACTTGTAAGAATGTAAAGTTTATGAATAGAAAACTTACCTGGGGCGGAAAATGCACTTTTAGAATGCATGACTCTATAAATTAGCACAAACAAATAAATATGAAAAAAACGTGTTTTTAAAAGTGCTGTAATTTTTATCCATATTGTATTTATATTAATATAGAATCATATTACATTAAGAATACATGTTAATTATCAGTGGTGATATCACTAATAACAGTAGAAAACTTTTTCTTTCAATTTCATTTTTTAGGTGGTGTGACAAAAATAAAATATTATTAAAATATTTTATATTAATATAAAAACATGACATTCTGTAAATGTATCATTTTTAATGTTTAAATGGTATTGTTAAATGGTTAAATTAATAACAGCGTTAATCTCCACATTCCTTCACTTGGACATAAATTTGTGCCATTATTAGCTGGTATCTCACCCCCATTGTCTTTTCAGATGTTTTATAAACTAAATAATAAAAGTTTATGCGAAGAAATTAACTTTGGTTTACATTTATTAAAACGTATTGAAATGTTGAGTTTTATCTCTAATTTAGATATATATCTTGAAATATTTTTAGTCACTTACTTTGGTACAAGCTTCTTTTAAGCCGTTTGCTCATGAAAGTTTAATCTAATAAATCCACCACACCCTAAAAAATAATGAATTTAATCAAATCAGATCAAATATTTCTATACTGTAAGCGGTTGGGTGATGTTCCCGTCCTTACCGTTGTGTGTCGCTGTTTCTTTGGTTGATTTTTACTGTAAAGACACTTTCGGGTTTGTTAGACGAAAGGTTAATGTAAGCTTCAAGATTTATATTTTTTGAACGTCACTATGGTTAAAATGTGTCTGAAATGCAGCGGAGGGTTTTTTTTGTTCCACTCTGACGGAACTCATCTCTAGCTGGGTGATGACTGTGATATCCTCCACTGCAAAGCTCATAAAGTGTTGTCACAAATATTGTCAGAGCTGAAAACAAACATTAAGGCTTTTAAAATCATAACCTATTTGTGAAAAATCGTAAATGAGCAAAACATTTTTGGACGTGTGTTTGGACAACGGACGCACAATTACAGTAAGACTTCTGCAAACAAATATGTTTGTTTTTTCACACAAATGTGAATACTGTTTGTATATTTTTTGCTTTGATTGATTGAAAATTTAATAAGAGCAGGATTTTAAATTAAAATCCAATTTCTGCTATTTAAAGGTTGCTCGTTTCCCCCTAAATATTGGCCCGTTTGGCTTTTGGAAAACATGCCAGGCCCTAAGCAGCTCCCAGCACCTCCTTCTCCTTCTCCTCCCCCTCCTCTTCATCTTCATCCTAGCATCGCCATCATAGTCACACTCCTCTCCTCCTCGCCTTCATTCTGCAGATCTCACACTCATTGCATACTCGCTTTATCCGGTAAGATTTTTATTTTTTCTCTAAAGGTGTAGATATTTATGTTTTAATGTTAATACACGGCGTTTTTAAGATGCCCTTCGGCACGCAGGGACGGTCACATTATTGGATGGAGAGCCTAATTAACTCTTTAAGGAAAATGTATGCAAATTACTGTTCATTTAATATCTTTATAAAAATGATGGTCGATATATATATTTAGGTGCGACAATGCGTTTTCACTTATTTAGATAAGTAACTGACTTCCTGGTAATAAAAAGGATAATTGCGTAACAAAAAAAAGATTTTTCTTCTATCATTTAATGTGGAAGATGGAACATTTAAAGACATCTATGCAGATTTGTTTTATGCACACACGGTGAAGAAATTTAAAATCGCAATTAATTTTAGGAATTAATAAACCAAAATGACTGCAAGGTGAAACAAAAGGGCAGCTCAGTTTATATGATTACATATTAAAGACGCTTTCCGGGAATCTTAATTAGCCTCCTGTAAAGTTCTTGAAAACTTTGGAATATGAAATGAGGATCGACGCTTCCATGTGCTCCTGTGAGAAGTGTTCGTGGAATAAAGGGGTGGGGGGGTGGCAGCATGAGGAGGAGGAGGCCCCAGGCAGCGCTGCAGTGCAGAGTTCAGCAGGGAGATATTGTTGTGAGCCTGGGAAAGTGTAGTGGGGCTGACGCCAGACTCTGTTTGCGGGGTGGGTGGGGGGACCCCGAGGATCCCAGACCCGATTGTCATGTAAATGTCTCTCTGGCACGTTGTTGAACTTGATGTTGACTTCTTTCTTTTCTTTCTCTCTTTTGGAGAAAGGAGGTGCGTGTGTGTGTGTGTGTGTGTGTGTGTGTGTGTGTGTGTGTGTGTGTGTGTGTGTGGTGTGTGTGTGTGTGTGTGTGTGTGTGTGTGTGTGAAATCCTTTGGGGACACACGCCCTGCACATTTGGTCCAATAGTTTCTGAGAATGAAGGTAACGCGACCGTGCATTCCTTGACCGAGTCCAGCGTCAAAAGGTTTAAATATAGTTAAAACTCCACTGTTATTGTTGCAGGGCACCAGCTCGTTGCTGGTAAATCCTGGTTGGTGAAATCCGTGCACCTCCTCATGTCGCTGTGCGCATAAACGGAGGCGTGATACAGGCAAATACTATGATCCACGTGTACCACAAAGAGCCCACTGCGCATGCTCAGCAGCACAATTAAGCATCCATTCATAAGGCGACCCTGAAACAATTACACCATTTCTTAGTTCGCTTCCTGTTCCTCTGGACCGTAGCTGCAGGGTGACACCCTCAGAGATGCCCGAGCTGATTCCATCTGTGTATAAATGACGCTCCGTGCAGGAAGATTCATGTACAGTAGAGCCGCGCCTGCACCGCCGTGCGTGATTATAACGGATTGCCCATGCGCAATAATCAGATATGTAAGCGCTATCTGATGCAAGCTGCACACACACGCACGCACACACACAATTTTTAAATATCTCGCCAAACTTCTCTCCTCTTTTGTGATCAAGAGGTGTGATCGTTATCTCACCTCCTCAGAGCGGATTATCCATCACGCTGCAGCCTCCCAGCAGCACTCTGGGCCCGCTCTCCTGACCAGCGGCGGGCACAGGAGCTCGGGAGCCCGCTGGAAGTGTGACGCGCTGCACGGTCAAATCTACCTGCGGTTACGCTGATGCACGCTCAAAATTGGACTGCAACGTCTTTGACTTTGTCCTGCTGTTCGTGTGGCATCAGGAGAGGCTGCAGGGGAACGGGGGGGCATTTGCTTTCAGTAACGTTATTAATTATTAAGATTTATTAAGATTTAACAGGGCAGATGAGTTGTGATGACTTGACTTCTTATTGTAAGGTGACGTTTTAATTAGAGGAGGTGAATGATGCTAAAAAAAAAAAAGAGTTGCTGGTTTTTAAACGATTTCAAATAATTAGGGACACTCATCCCGACACCGAGGCGCGCAATCAACCCTTTGACAGTGAATTTTCAAATCGAGATTGAGGATTTCAGATTCCCGCCTCCCTCCCTCTCCCTCCCTCCCCCCTCCCTCCCTTTCTCCCTCCCTCCCTCTCTCCGAGGCGGAGTTTATCCTCCTCTCCTCACCGTGTGGAACCTCTGCGCTTGTCAGTCGCAGCCAGAGTGTCTCAGATGACGCACGTGTCTGCGGAGAACCAGGCGACCTTCTTGACACTTTTGAACACTCTCCTTCTCTTTTGCTTTGCTTCTTCTGACTTGTTTCTTGTCCATCGGATGCATCAGTGCCGTTGCATTGTTGGAGGATATTGACTATAGTCTGGAGTGCGCTTGTGCAAGTGAGTACTCTTGGTTTTTTCTGAGCTGTAATTGATTAGCAGAGAGGAACCATGTAGATTATCTCGCTGTGGGGCGATGATTTTTTTTATTATTTTTTTTTGAAACTTTAAGCTCGGGCCTGTTAGGTGCCAAATTAAAGGCTTTTCGATGGGAACTTTGCTGGAGGCCTCATGCAGAGTGGCCCCCAGCCGCCGTGGCCCTAGCAACCCCGATGCCAGTGGCATTAATTGTGGGGTTTTGTAGCCTGCAGCTGCTGTTATAGCTGCGTTTGTGCAGCACTGATTAGCAAAGTTCTGTTTATGAGCCGTCTCTGCGCAGCAGACGTGACCCGGCGCTGCCCACGTCTGCTGACCTCGACCCCCAGGGACACGATAAATATACAGGTTCAATATTTTGTACAGAAACGCTGGGCGATGTGTGTGAGTGTGTGTGTGTATGTGTGTGTGTGAGAGAGAGGGACTCCCAGCGCAATCTCTCTCTCTCTCTTTCTCTCTCGCTCGCTACATCATCCCCTCATCTCGCGGTCGTATCCGGAGAGGCGGCCCCTTTAAGAGACCACGGGTTAGTTTGTGTCTTTGGTTATCTAGCTGTATGAGTTTTAATTTCATAAAGCTAGAGAACCGAAAGTACGAACTGACGCCGAGCACTTCGGAGCGCAGGGGTCCTCTCCTTCGGCGCGGAGGTGGAGGAGGAGGCGGCGATGATGCCGAGGCGGCAGGAGGTGGACGCGGCGGATGAGGGGAGCGCGCTATATATACCGAGGCTACCCTGGAGGAGTGATGGTGGTTTTGGCGTCGGTTCACCACCTTTTGCTCAGATGCTGACACGTTGACAGGAGTCTGCATGCTGCGCGTTACCGGGGCCGTGCGTGTTCCTGCGTTCGGGGGCTCGCGTCTTAACTGATCCCGAGGCCCCGGTGGAGATCGAAGGCTTGAGGCGGCGACACACGTGGAGGGAGGCGCAAAATCGGGCCGCGGTGTTGTCATAAATGCGTGGGCGCTGTTACATTAAAACCTTCAGAGGTTAGACCGAAAGAGTTAAAGCGTTCACGCCATTGGTCCGTCCGGGAGTCACGTGACGGCGCTGGCAGACGCATCAAATCGCGTACAGAGACGCTCACGTGCTGGATGTTGCGATTTGAAGCACAGCCGTAGCCTTAATTTGAGAAAATAATAATCCAGCATGTGAAACAACAGCTGCCTCCAGTGCAGGCGCAGACTTCCTGACTCCTGCAGGCTCTGTTTCCTTTATGAGTAGTGTGGGCTAAGTGATGTCCCCTGACTGTAATTAACTTGACATTAGGAGTGTGATGTATTTTTGTATGCACACTATAGAAGGGGGGCGGTGGATGTGAAGGACAATAAGAGCAGGCCTGAGAATATTTACTGCCTGTTACAGTGGTTTCCACCTGATTTTGCTCCAGTTTAAGCTAAAGAATTTGGCCAAGGTTCATCTCCATCCTACACACAGCGGATGTGTTTAACATTTGCTGAATATTTTTACACACGCTGGGATATAAAGACAAAATAGGACACTGGCTCAGAGTTTGTTCTATTCTTAGAGCAAGCCCAGCGGATCGCTGAGCATCCCTGAAGTCCCAGCATGCTCTATTTAGACCATGACTGACAATATTTGATGTGCGCCGTTAAACAACGTCGCACGGATGTTGCGTGACTGCGCCCGCGTTGTCGTCTTCGACACGCAGGCTAGCTTTGACCTCCGTGTCCTCCATCTCATTCGGAGAGAACCAGGAATTATAATGGCACATGGTGATCACATTCAGAACGGATGCGTTCTTTCTTTTTTTACATTTCGTATCATACGTTTTTCTACAGTAGCTTAGCAACGAGACCAATGAAGCCTTCTCCATATACGATTGCTCGCTGGTGCATTTTTCTGATACTGGCTCTCAGTCATATCCTGCACTTTTGGCATGACACTTTATGACACGTATTAAAACACCCAAAGAACTAAAATAAAAGGGAAATAATATAGGTTTGTGGGGGGGCGGCTAGCGGCTGCAAGGTCAACAAACCTGCCTCTGCTCCCTGTACCCACCGCACGGTCCTCCAGATGCTGTTTTATTTTTAAAAAGAGCTGATCTCACATGTTCATTCTCTTGTTTTTCTCTCTCTGTTTGAAGGAAAATGCAGAGAACGTCAACCTTTAACTTTGTGTCCTGTCACAATGAAGATCAACTGCCAGCTGGCTGCAGCCTGGAGGTAAATATTAATATCAGTCCTGGCTTGATAGTTTGTGAATAGTTTGTTTGAGGTTTTGAGCTACAGCCATGTTCTATAGCATGTGTGTGTAAGTGTGTCTGTGTGTGTGTGTGTGTGTGTGTGTTTGAATTTTGGAATTTCCCTTTTTTTATTGATCTCATACAGAAAATCCTATTTTTAAAGCAGCACCATGAATCTGCGCGGCCATATTCACACGAAAAGAAGCATTAACAGGGACATTTACCCCCGTTTTATTTGCCTACAGTGTAAATGTCAATTTTATCCAGTTCAGTTATATCAGAATGCATAAGCACATGCGTGCATTATAGACTGTAGCCTACAGCCAGTGTGAAAGGGTGATTTATGCCAGACGACGGTTGAATTCCTTCATTCCTTTGAAGTATCAGCGTCGCTTTTTTTTTTGCCCCATGACATGTCACTCTGCAACACACACACATGCAGGTGCACACACACCTCCTTTCATCCTCATGCACACAGCGTTTTATCCACGGTGATCCTATTTGTCAGGTAGAGTATGTAGGAAGGTGTAGGGGAGGTGGCCGTGTAATCTCCGCTGCAGTCCTTTATCCTGTTAGGACGGCACAGGAGAGGCTCGGACCCGATTGTGTGGACAGAGTGTATGGGTGGCTCTGTCCATTTCAGCCCTAACGCCTTGATGAGCCATGCCCCCACCGCCACCCCCCACCCCCTCGTCAGGGTATAATTGGCTGTAAATTTCAAGCCTATGAATGGCATAAGATGAGCGAAGTACATTCACTCTTACGTTAAAATACTTTTTCTTTTTTTTTTTTAAAGTCAAATTAATGAGAATTTAACCAAAACATAGAGATTTATTTAAAGATAGCCTGTGTGCTCCTTCCAATTTTCTGAAGTTAAACAATAAGAGCAGAGTGTAAGCAAGGTCAAACCCTCGTGGTTCCACAACCTTGGAGCTTAACGTAAAGCTCAGTTATTCAAATTTAGTATGAAGTTCTTTGAGTCACCCAGATTTTCCCAAGCTTTATATTAGCATATGCAAGGGCCAGCCTGTGCTGCTGTTTTCTAAAGTGGATGTAAATTATAACCTCAGTATTATACAGGCTGATAGGAGATAAATCTCTGCAGTAATGCATTGCAGTGAAAGGGGGTGGAGTGTTGTAGAGGGGTTTAAGAGTGTGTGTGTGTGTGTGTGTGGTGTGTGTGTGTGTGGTGTGTGTGTGTGTGTGTGCGTGCGTGCACTGTACAATAGCTGATGGCAGATGGAGTACCAAAGCTAAGCTTTGCTAATATGCTAAACTTTCTTTTCATAGATTTTAGTATCTAGATTTTTTTCCTCATTTCTGGGGTGTGTGTGTGTGTGTGTGTGTGTGTGTGTGTGTGTGTGTGTGTGTGTGTGTATGTGGAGGGGGGTTGGGGGGGTTGAGGAAAGGTAGGAAGACAGGAAAAGAGGAAGGCATGGGGTGTTTTACTGAAATAGCTTTGCAAGTGTGCACACATCATTTTAAAACAAATATTAACACTGGGAGATTACTAAGTCGAAATCTGCACTTGTACGGTCCAAAAGGCTGAGGGGCTGAGGGCCCTGCGAGCCGAGTGGGGATCCCTTTGGAATCCCTATGCAAACTAGTGCTTGAATAATGAGATGTATTTATGAAGGGCTGGAAAGGGAGTTTCGCTTTTGAAAGTAAGTAGGCTGCAGCCTGAATGGGATGGAGAGAGAAGGGGGGGTGGACAAGGGGATAGATGGGGGGGAGTGTGTGTCGAAGGGGTACGGGGCCCCCCGGCAGCCCGGGCCTCGGCCAAGGCAGCTGTGAAAAGGGGACCCGTCTTTTTCCCACGCCCAGCAAGATGCGAAACACTGCCGCGGCCCGCTAGGGTCAAGTCCCATCGCTAATATATACACACATACATACACATGTGTGCACACCCAGATACACCGAGAGGTGTCTGTGTAAAACTTGTGCAAATTAACAAGCTGTCTGGGAAGCACACAGACACCTGCTATTCTCCCAGAATGCCTTGCATCAGTGGGCCCGACAGCGTCACAATGAGGTCATAACTTAAACTTGAACTTAAAACTCGGGTTGATAAAATCACGCAACAGTATGGACTAAAAACAATTTTTGCAACAGGCCCACTATTTTTGTCACATTCAAAATGATTGTATTTAGGACTTTATTATAATATTAAAACAATTTGTTTGTTTTGATTTTTTTTAAGAAAGGCCAATTTAACTATTTTTTGTTGACTACACTGGTTCAGTTCATTTAATCTGTGCACACAAACTTGGACTTGTGCCTGAACCTCACACACACACACACACACACACACAATTTAAACATACCCTAGCCTAGCAGATATAGACGTATTGTACAGTGGTGACTAAAACTAAAATTAGCACATATTCAGCACGATCGACTGCGCCATATTCATATATTTTACTGGGATGTGCATCTGTGACTGAGATATTGTTTGTGTCCGCCTCGGCTCTTTCACCGACGTCTCCTTCATTATGGTGTCAATCCCATTCCGTCCCTCTGCCTCTATCCGGCACACCAATCAAATCGGTGCAGCGCTCCGTTCCCTCCTTCCTCCCCACCGCAGCTTGCATCAGACCTGCACCGAGTGGTGTTACACTAATTCGGTTCCCCCTCTTCTGCCCGAACTGGTTGGTCTAATTCCACGCCAGGAAAGACATGCCTGCTATCTCTTTCAGCACATTAGCGGGCATTCTTCCTCGTCTTTCTCCCTCTTGTACTGACTCCGTCTCCCTCCTCTCTTCTGCCATCCCTCCCTCTCTATCTCTTTCTCCCTGACTTGTTATCATCTTCCCTCCTATTCAGATGAGTTTCAAATAGAGAGGGGGGGACCCTTCTAATTAGCTCTGTAAAGATGCTTTGTTGCAGCCGGTGCAGCCACCAGTGTGTGCATTAAGAGGGGATGTGTGACAGCTAGTGCTAGCATTGAGAAAGTGTGTATGGACCCTTAATGAGGTTTGTTAGCTGAGTGTGTATCCTGCTGTTTGAATACACCCTCGGCTTCCTTTGAAGGAGCAGAGATGTAGAGAGGGAGGACGAGAGAGCGTTCTTTCAGCGTGGCAGCTCGGAGAATGCAGATGATGCATTATGCTCAGCGTGGTCTCCATTCGAACAGCAGATGAGTAGAGAAGAATGCTTCTCTCACATGTTGTCTGTGCAAACTGTGGGAAATATACAGGGGTCATCGCTCTCATCAAACATCGCGGGGAGATTGTCCTCGCCTCATAAATTTGCAGAGCCGCCAGTGAAGCTTTTGTGGATATTTTTTTTTAAGACAGACAATAAAACAGACGGGAAAGGGGTGAAATTTGCTTCCTGTGAAATTGAGTTTCCTCAAAGAAAGTGATTTTATTTTTGGAGACTCTTTTGGAAAGTCGGATTTTATATGTATATAAAATGTGTTATTTTATTTCATTTATTTTCTTTAAAGAAAGGCAGGTGGGTCCGACACAGGGAGGCTCGGTTCATCATCTATGATTGAGCCGCCGGAAATTATTATTATTGTGCGGTTTAAGTGGAAAGAATCCATATGCGTCTTTTTTTTCCCTTTTTTTGTCGTCTGAGAGCGTTGAGGGGAGGCAGAAAATGTGGAGGAAATACGGAGGAGAGATGTAAGGGAAGATGGGAGATTAAAGATGGCTGGAAGCAGATGAGAGTCAGAGGTGGAGAGAGGGGAAAAAATAGGATGGGAAATGAGGGATTGTGCGGCGCGAAACAGCCAACCTGCTGGGCCTGCCCGCTGCCTCGGAGATTGTAAACTGTCACTCAGGATGCAGACAGACAAGCAAGACAGACATCATTTGCCCGTATTACCCTCCACCACTGAAACAGTCGCCCATGCATCTCCATCTTTGCCCCCCTCCTATTTCCATCCGTCGCTCTATTTCCAGGCCATTTTTCTCCCTCTTTTTCACCCACTAGCACGCATGTTTATGAACTCCCTAATCTGTTTCCGCCGTCTTCCTCGCGCTGCGGCGCCTCCACTTTCGGGGGCCGCGTCTCTCGTGTGTTGATAAAATGATTTTGCGGCACACTCCCGCCTCTCATTGTTCAACGGTTCGCCGCTTCTCCGCGGGAGGTAAAGAGTGTTTGGGCTCTATCCAGTGTTTTACTAGTTTACCAGTGTAATCCTTTACACTTGCACAATGAGCTCTCGCTCCTGTCACGGCGTTCTGTTAGACTCCCAAAAAGATACTGGCGATACCGGATCTCTGTAAACATCTTTCCAACTACTCCTAAAACCCTCTGGCACCTCCAACATGCTAAATTTGCTACTCATAATGGTGCAACTTTACATTTTTTGATTTCTGCCTGTTAGGCGGTGTGATCTTGAGAGGGAGGAGGCATATTTCAGGACGCCAAAGTCATTCCGGGATGCGATTCCTGCTCTCGGCTGCGAACCCGAGGCCGTTCTGTCTCCTCGTCGTGCTCATCAAAGGCCCGAGTGTGTGCCTGCGCTGCGGGGAAACGTTTGACATGTACAGAAATAGATGTACTTTTCAGGCGTTTGGTTTCAAATGGCATTTTATCTTTAAGAGAAAAGGTTTTCCCACATGTTGTTGTGACAGAGGAGGAGATAAACTGGAGGGAAGTGTCTCCGCCACAGCGACACATCACTGCTGTCACCGCACCAGGGACGCGGATTGTTCAGACTTGACATTTTTCTGAAACCTGCTCCATCTCTAGACGGCGCTCGTGGTAACGATTGTAAGAGATATTTTCAAACAAAAACCTCGATTTATTAACGAACAACACCCATAAAACACGCTGCTATGGGTCGCATTAACTTTTTACAGTAAAAAAACCACACAAAATAATCCAAAATATAAGGACTGATATTGGGTGGGATGTTATTTATAAATGGATTATCTCAAACACAGAAAGGGCAACACCGACTGTTGTTGGTCGAATCCAAAGCTGTGGGTCGTCTGACCTCCAGCGTCCCTCACCATACACAAACATATTTCTCTATCTTCTCTTCATCACTCTGCTCCTGCCTGCCCCCCCCAAACATGTTTCCATCTCCTCCCGTCTTAATAATGCCGCTCTTTTCTCCCTCCCCGGGTGGAGGGCTGCCCTGAACTAACATTGTCCCCCTACGCTAGCTCTAGTTGGGGGCCTATTGTCTGTGACGGAATGGGGAGTTAACACCCATGTGTGAAAACTCTCAATGGGGGCATTGTGTCCGAATCTTCCTCTGGCTCACCCAATCTCACCCCATCGCCCCCCCCCCCTCCGGCGCGGGCTGAGCCAGGGGCTTCTGCGGGTGATCCCACAAAAACGCGGGTATAATCTCAGACGATCCTCAGCTGCAGCTAACTGCTTTAACCCGGCACTTTTGCCGTCTCATTCTTTCCACAAACACCACCCAGGGCTGATTATGGGGGCCAGTGGGTGCACAGTTAACGAAGGAGGCCCCCGCGATCCATTTTTTTTCCCTCTCATAGAAAAGAACAAAGCAAACGCATAAAGGATCATATTGTATTCGCATGGTAACACAGTTCAGAGTGCTTTGAGAGCCTCTGCGACGCATGGGATGCGTGTAAATTAGTCATTCAGCAACACAGAAAAACCACCCAACACAATGAAGGTGTGATGACTTTAATATCAATTATTTCTAATTTGGGAACAAAAAGACAAATTTATAATAATAATAGGGTTGAACGTGTCTTCTTCACACTGTTAGGAGGTGTTTTTTTTGTCTGTTTAGCTGCGAGCGCTCAGGGGCAGGTTACAAAAGAGCAAGTTGATGTTTTCTTCCCACATATTTTTAATCAAAGTGTTAGTGTTTACATTTGCATTTGCATTGAGCAGAGGGATGTTGAATGCCAAAGGTGAGATTTTGAAAAACACTCTATTTTCATTTTTTTTTCCAGATGGAAACAAGAGTGGGTGGTTGGAAGGCTGGATAAAAGCTGCTAGATGACTGAACTCAGGGACCCGGCACAGCTCATCATCATTGCCAAGGGCTCTCGTCTTCCTCCTCTCCTCCTGTGGCCCTTACCTCCATCCAGGGGTCCAGCAGAGACAGTGAAGACCGGGCGGGGAACGAGTGAGTGGGCTGGGTAGGATGGAGAGCGTCCCTGAAGGCTAGAAGCACCTCTGGAGCTACCGGCGTGCAGGATAAATCAATACAAACATGCAGAGTCTGCGCAGCTCAGAGTGGGGCTTCCTGTATTCGTCTGTGGCCCGGGGCCTGCAGACCTCTGAAGGACAGGCCCTACATGGCCCTCACAGCTGCAGCCCCGGCTCCTCACACCGGACCCGAGTCCTGATCTCCGCTGGCTGTGTGTGGTTCAGCAGAAGGCCATCTCCTCCCAAATAACCTCCCGAATGTTAAGCGACTGCCGAGGGGGATGTTACATCCCCTTGATTTTTCCCCTTTCCTTCCTAAGATTGACACATCTCACACCTTCTGCCTGTAGCTGTTTAAAAACCAGTTTGGGAGCTCTGCTTTTGACTTCCTCTTCATCCCCAGCTCACCCTTTGTTTATTCCCCAACCAGCTTTTACATTTGACAAAGAGACAGTGCAGTCTTTATTTTCTCCCACTCCTGGCTTGTTGTTACTATGGAGACCTGTAGACATGTGCCTGTTAAATTCAGAAACGCTGGCACATGGAATATCCTTCTCCCCTCCATCGTTTTTGGTATTCAGTTTCAGACTGAAGAGGTCAGAAGATCCCAAGAGGGCAGAGAGGGCATCCTGCCCTGTGGTAGAGATGGTAAAATGGCAAGTATCTCTCTTTAGCACTCCATATGTACAACTGTCAACTGTGTGTGTGTGTGTGTGTGTGTGTGAGTCAGAGAGAACGAGAGAATCTGCCGGGTTAAATGGAGACATTTTAAAATGAAGCAAAGCAACAGATTTCTTTCATTTTCTCTTGTATATTTGGTTTTGTTTACCGTCGCTGTCATTGTACACGTTCGGCCTTGAGCCTCCGCCAGCGAGCGTTAGCGGCTGCCGTGTGCCCCCTCAGCTCCCCAAACTGCTCCCACCGCCTCGGTGACGGAGCGTGGTTCTCTCTATCCAGATGGGCACCGCCTCAGACAAAATGGCTGCCAGCCTTCCCCTCTGCCAAAGATGGCGGGCGCGTCTTTGTCTGTCTGCCATCTGTGCGTCCATTAACTGCCGTCGAATGCAAATCGGGGCTAATTGCATTTGCATAACCTGCCACCATCTCGTCGCTGCCGTTTGCCGGTAATTGCCGCCCGCGAACGTGGCGTTGCAACCGCCGCCACCACGCGTCTGTGGCCGTTTGATTTGCGGCTGCAGGGCAGTCGGGTCTATACCGGGTTCAGTAGGTGCTTGATGCTGGTGCGATCAAGTCTGCTCCTACTGTGCCATATGGCGTCTTAGCATGCGATGCAAATGCGACACTGTAGGACAGATTAAGCCGAGGCTTTCTTCACGATTCAGATCTTCACGATAGCGGTCTGTCACGCGTGCACACTCAGGATTGTTACGCACCCACATACTTAATACACAGATGAAAGCATTAGGCAAACAGAGAGGCTCAGACGTGCACGCAGACTCCAATTAAAAGGGGATCCATAGGTCCAACAAACTCCAGACAGACAGACCATAATAGTCTCATTTTCATGCACATTGATGTCTGGTTGCCATGGCACTGAGCAAATGATAGGGCAGCTGATTTTACTAGAGCGGAGCTGCACACGAATCGTACCTCAAGGTGGCGGAACACAAAAATGGAGGACAGCGACGTTAGTAGCGTCAGTAGCGACAGCGACGTTTCTCAGGACGAAGCGGCCGGACGACGGCGCCGCTTCTGGTCAGGACATCGGCAAAACCTGCCCAATAGTCAGCATTCGTGTATACGAATAACATTTAAAGATATCATCTGCATATTGTTTTTTTTTTTTTATAAAAGGAAACCTGGGAGCTTCTTTCTGGGTCGGGTCAGCCTTTTTCTTTTAATGACTGCGAATTAACGCCGCATCGCTCCGTTAATTCATGCGATGAGAGTCGTCCCAGCAACAATGCGGCGCTCCGATTCTTCACTCGCCCGTCGGGGCAGCTGCCGCGCTGTACAGTTGCTGTGGGCAGCAAAATGGCGGTCACGTGAATCGTGGGGTCTGTCTGCTGGTGGTGGAGAGGAAAGGAGAGTGGGCGGGGAGGAGGTGGGGGGGTGGATTTTGGGGTGTCTGGTGTGGAGAGTGAAAGACAGGGTTGCGAGGTCTAGACTGCGGGGTTGGGGGGTCTCTCATGAGGGGAGGATGGAGAGGAGGGTGTGAGTGGAGGGGTTATTATTTAAGGAGGGGCCGTCTGGTTTTAGAAGGAACAATTAAGGAGGGTGTGGAGGGAATGGGGGGGGGCAGTTTGTCTGCATTTGTGAACATGTGTCTCTGTCTCGACCATTTGCATAGAGAGATGCCGGCGTCCATATGCTGAGCGGCGGGGTCGATTCAGTCACAGGCTTTTGCACATGTCCCGGGGTCTCTGGCGCGAGCCTGAGCAAAAGCCCGCCAATCGTCCCGCCCTCACTCGCTTGACTGTCACATGATCGGCGGCACATTCGACCTCATTTCTCACAATAACAGCCGCGTTGCCATTCTGGAGCGGCGTGGTTGTTTCTCTGTCGAACGCTGACCAATGTGGGGACGCGGAGCCCCTCTGAGCCAATGAGAGACGGCAGAGAATCAGGAAGAGGAAGAAGAGGCGAGGAGAGTCATCAGTTTACCCTTGATGTGCCAGGGGAAGACACAAACATGCTACTGGAGGATATAAAAAAAAAGATTGGAAGCATAAGGGACTGAAATATTTCCCCCTAAGAAGATCTCAACACGTCAGTCAGACGCAGACTCAATAAACGCCTCCATAATGTCACATCTCAATACGGTTGTGTCCAAAGCATAGTCGTCTTACGAGCTCGAGGTCTCAGCCTGGAGCGTGGGAATGCTGGGAAACCATGTGCACAATGGTGGTGCACTGGCGAGACAGCCTCTCTAGCATGAATGCTGCTGTAGCAGGTGAAGGAGGACCCTGGAGTTCACGGGTCAAGGCCAGCCGAGTGGATGTCTGCCTCAGGATGGCCGTCGCCTGGGTCTGGCTAATGCTAATGAAGTTGCCAGACTGTCTGATAAGCGCTGCTGCCTATTGTTAGCTAAAGCTGGTTGCTAAGAGCTGACTAGGCGGGACAGAGAGCTCCTTCACAGTCAGAGACGGGCTGATAGACAGGCAGCCGAAAGTCAGACCCCCCTCCCTGCTGAAAGTGTGATTTGCTGTCTGGGAGCCTTGTTCCCCACACATCTCTGCTTCCGCTGACATTTTCTCCTCCGAGTGACACGTCGCTTTCTGCCCAAGTGGGATTCCTGTCTGTGCTCCCCTCCGCACTGACGGCGCCGGCGCCAGTTAGCTTCGCAGAACCCGACGACTCCGAGCTTCTGTGCCTTTTTAAATAACCTACAACTTTCACCCTCTGAGTTTTTTGACAGCGCAGGTGGGACCTCGCCCACGCTGTGATCGCAAGACCCCCAGGGGTCACACGCTGGCCCGTCATGAGATCAGACTCACAGCCTTTCTGGCGCAGTGGTGGCGCAGGCCCGAACACGTAAAGGTGCACTCCTCCCGGTATCCCTTTAAGAGAGAAAGCATTACCTCATCAGGAGCTGTGTGAAGGGAGGAAGTGAGTGAATGGGTGAAGGAGCGTATTGGTAACTCTCCCCTTCTTTATGCCTGTGGGTGCAGGCTTCATTAGCTCTACAGAAAGGGACAGCTCCCTCAATAGACCCATAGACCTGTCTCACTGACACAGGCTGTAACTCAGTGGGGAGGGTGTGTGTGTGTGCACGCTGCACTGCCTGTTTGCATGTGTCCCTCAACCATTCACACACCACCAGGCCTTATAGTTCCTCACTCATGCTTAAAGGAAGTCCAGTACTTGTTTTTCGCCCTCATTTGTGTCCAGAAATGAAGCAGATTCTCCTGATTCAGACTTATTTTTCACCTTTTTTAAAACCTTTTCCACTTCAGCCCAGATAAATGTGACTTCTGTGGCTACGTATTTCCCGTCAGGCACTGTGCAGGCAGCTATCTGGGGGTCTTTAGGCAGAAAGTAAAGCAAGGTATTTTGTGGCGTTTACTCTTAATGTGGGGATGCATTTAGCTTTTAATTGCTGATTTCCATTTGGAGTCATCTCTCCAAGTGCAGCAAGGGAAACTGAAACAATGATAGTGGAGGAGAGAGAGGAGAGAGAGAGAGCATCGCTGTGGCCTGGTTTCTGGTTCCAGGGGGACGGGGACGCCGGCACATGTCCCCCCGCAGAACGCAATACGATGCGCTTTGAACACACACATAAATTCCATGTATTTATATAGACATCCTTCCTCCTAAACGGGCAGGGATGGGTTCCATCCAGCTCTGATGTGGAGGCAGCAGAAACGTGATGACCCAGATTCCTGCAAACCTTAGATTTTTTTTAAAAAACTTCTGTCTCCTGTCAGTGGCGGCTGAGCTGCACTTTTTTGCGTTTGTAACAGACAGTCTGACCTCTGACCTGGTCCTGCTGCGAAGCTTTCATTCCCATAGGCTTGAAGGCTGTAGTCGCCCCCCCCCCCCTCTCTCTCTCACACACACACACACACGGCGCTGGATCTATTGGTATAGCTGTTGCTCGGCCACCCATTCAGGGCTCAGTCACGGCCACTTAGAGCGCAGCAGACTCAGGGATTCAGAGGAGCTGTGATCCAATGACATGTATTTATAATGAGGGGACTGCGGGGACGTCTTTGTTGGACGGACACAATGTCAGCAGAGAAGTGTGAATGTGTGTTTTCAGACAGGAGGGTGGGTTAAATTCAGAATAAATCCAGGAGCTCAATTTATTAGATCTTTTAGATATTTTCTGCCCTGTTTGCTTAATTAAAGCCACAGAAAATGTTGAAATGTTAAGATTGGGGCCTGTTTTATCAAAAATAAAGATGTTGTCCTCACAGGCGTGTGTGTGGTGAGGAGAGGAGCTTCCTCTGTGTGTATTAACAGTGGTTGGGTCGGCGTGGGCAGAGTGAGAGCTCTGGAGGGTCCTAGAGGCCCCTCATAATTGCCCAGTGTCTCAACCAGCATCTATCCAGGAATTGGAGTCGAGCTCCAGCCTCCTTCTTCACCTCCATCTCCTCCTCCTCAATCTTATCTCAACCCACACACCTTCATTTTTTTACCCCTGCCCTGGTCCAGAGTGAGGTGTCGTAGAACCAGATAACCTGAAGACGTTCGATGCTTGATTAGCTGGCTGATTAACTGGACTTGAGCGTGCTGCTGTTTTTCTTTGACAGATTAAATCTGAATTAAGATTAAATCTGTAATCTCCATGAGTCATGGTTGCGTTTAAGCAGACAGCAGGAGTGTGTCTGGTTAGTGCGCGTGCTTGTGTGTGTGTGTGTGTGTGTGTGCGTGTGCACATGTGTGTTCAGCTCTCGGGTATAATTGCATGTTTCCCTGGTGAGTGCATGTCCTCTCGACGCTCCAGACTTCAGAGGTCAAAGGTGGACGAGTGCAGACTCAAACACAGACGTATATTGGTAGTCATGACGAAGGACGACAACCCCCCCACCCCCCCACCACCACCACCACCGCCCTCCCACCCCTTTACTATTTTAATTTCTGGTTTATTGTAGAAGATCTGTCTTGTTGACTTTTGAGTTCTCTAATTTTTGGTGTTGTGTTTCCAGGTTTTTGTGGCCGTGAGCGAAAAATCAGAAACCAAACAAAATGAGGACTTCAAGACAACACTGGAACATTCTTTCATATCTGAATTTATTTTCTCCTGCATTAAACACACGACTTATCCTGGTTTTTCTCGGATAAAAAATCCTCTTTTTTTTGCTGTATTTCGCAAATTGACTCAACTAAAAATGTTTCATTGAATTCATGGATGTGCTGTAAAATCCTGAAGTCAATAAAATGGTATCACATCCCTCTGCTTTTATTTGTGGTTTTGAACATCAGTCACATCTATTTTCTCCATCGCTTAAACTGGAACACAAAACATGTGGACCGGGATGCTCTTATAAAAGTAAAAATCATCATATAAAAGAACAGTTACGCAAACATGATCATATAAACTGGTGTTGGGTCAGATCAGACTGCTTCAGGTCATCAGAGAGAGTCAAAATCCAACATTCTTAAAATGTGTGTAAAGTGCAGTCTGAATTTTGATAGAATACAGTCCCACAGAGCTCTTTGTTCATTTTTTCAAAATACAAAACGGTTTTGTTTACAGTCTCAAGACACCATTAACTGTAAATCTCCCGTATTTATAGTAATTGGTCATAATTGGTGCTCTATCTTCATGTTACATTGAGTGACAATTTTAGGGGAAAGGAAAGCTAATTATTACCATTATCTTATTTGTTTTACACAAATGGATTAAAACCATCTAAAAGCATGAATTCCATATTAATTCTCTGTGTCTCCATTTGTTCTTTTAGATGTTTTTTTTAACAAACATTGCAACGGAAGCATTTTATAATTAGATTAAAATTAATCTTGATTTTACAAAATGGCTGAATGGATTTTTACAAATTTCAGAGAAAGAGAGAGAGAGAGAGGAAGCCATCATCTGAATAAATGCAAAGGGGCTCTGCCTCTATTTGGCATCATGCCATGTATCTATAGCAACCACCTCCTCTGTCAGCTTCCGTCCATCTTTCCCTCCTTTATTCTAATTAGCCCTCGATCTTCTACATGGCTTTTTTTCTCCTGCTCTTTTTTTCTTCTCACCTTCCCAGAAATCTACCCACAAACAGACCGTCTTTGTTTCAGAAACTAAGCAAAAAAAATTATATATATGTATGTTTATCTCGAGAGAAGCTGACAAAAAGAATTTAGTCTAAATAAATATTAAAAAATCATTAGGGCTTATTAGCTATTCCTTACTTTTCGAGTACCTCAAGTTCAAGTATATATTTTTTTAATTATTCACTTGTTTGTTTTGACTTGATTTGGGCTACTGTTGCTTTCAAGATCAAGTTCAGGTCTCCAGCGAGGCCTCCGGCGGAGAGCTGGCGCCATCACGCTGCTCTCGAGGCGGCGCTGCAGCGCCACCTGCCGGTCGCCTGTGCCAGGTGTCATTCATGAGGACGCTGCGCCCCCAAGCGGACATTAGGGGTTACCACATTCCTTTTTTTAACTGAAACTGAAATGAGGTTCAGAATGAACAAAAGGTACAAGAAAAACAATAAACAATAAATAGTTTTGTTACTAACATCCAGTTTTATTAGACAGTTTATTAGAGAGTCATTTTATTACAGCTTCACAATTATAACTAGAATCTGGACATCTGGTGTGACAGTAGTGGGTTTCACATCGGATTGGCAAAAATCACTGGGATGAACAGAATAGCCATGATACCACTGTGGTACGGAAACACGCAAAAATACGAGATATGTGATAAACATGCAAACATTTTAACCGTTTGCACATCAATGGAAGGTCACCCTAAAATAAAAAAAAAGTCTGGCTGTAGTTCTGATTTCAGCCTCTTCAAGCCACTGAGGAGTTCTCATAAATAAAGCTTATTTGGCATTTCGTTGTGTAGAACAGAGCAGGATCACCAAGTTTCCTTTCCCCAAATTAGAGCTAAAATGACCTAAACGTTTATTGTTCTGAGATGGATGGAGCGGACCAAGTGTGTTACCACAGCCTGCAAAACCCCCAACAAAGGCAGTTTTACGTTTTACAAAAGTCACATAAAAAACTGTCCCTGAAGTTCTACATTCAGTCATAAAGGTCTATCAATCCCCCAGACCACATTCGTCTGATGCCCCTCAGATAATTATAAATCCCAAAGGTTAGAAAATGGAGGCAACCTTGGACAAAGGTTAGAGGGAACACTACTGCTCCCCGTTAGGCACTTGAGTCAGTAACTTCTGTTACTAGATACTTTCTGCTACTTTGCACACAGATATTCAAAGATCAACCCTGCATCGACCCTTCTGTGGGTCAGAAGTGGTAAATTTGAACGGAACATCATCATGTGACTGATGATAAGCTGCTACAATTCCCTGAAGGATCACAAGAGATAAAGGTGAATGGATCGATGGGAGCTGATAAAGTGATCAGTGGAGGTGAGGGAGACACGTCTCAGGGCAGAGCTGAGTGATGAGTCAAGTTCTGAAGCTTCATGTCTGATTTTCTTTTTTTTATCAACCCGAAGTCGAGACTGTTCAGCGATATGAATCCAGGTTCTGAAATGTTGCGGAATCAGTCTTGCTAAACGTTCCTGTGTGGCGCCATTTGTTCCACTATAGCTCCTGATACAGCTATTAACCATCAAATTAAACACAAATCTACATAAACACTGATGTGTAAGCATTTCATGAGCCTGTTTAATGTGCTGCGGTCAACACTGAGACCGAATACGTTTAAATGCCTGTAACGGGATAATAGCGCCCCCGGGAGGTTGCTTCTTGTATAGCATCTAACTCTGACAACTGCAACAATTCATGAAACTATACTTATTTTATGACCTGTTAAGATGAAGCTACCATAGCAACATCATATGGAAGACAAAACTTTACATACCCTACTATATGTGTGAATGAGTGACCTTTACCAGCGACCAGTTGGAAGAAACAAACAGCAACATTAAAATATTACTGTTAAAGCAGCGTTTCTCATCCAGTAGCCATTAAAAGTACAGTGTAAACTTCGTTACAGGGCTGTTCTGGAATACATTCGACTGTACAGCTGTCTCATCTAAGATATTCAATCTGTGGATTAACAGAAACTCTCAAAAATAATATCCTCGCTGAGTTAGTCGGAGTGAGTCCCATCTGGCCTCAATTATTTCAGAAAATCAAACTATCTCTGCTGATACATCTTTAAAAACAACATATTAATATATTCAAACCACAAAAAATCCTCAACTCCTTTTTTTATCCTCTGTGGTTGTTGGCACAGGCTTAAACTGAATTAATCTCTTCAGGAATTTAACTTAAAACACACTAGAGTGGCAGCGACTTAAACACAACTAACAAATACTGACAATTTCAATGAGGTTAAATTATTGTTAGCAATTTGCTGGGTGGGGTTGTGCTGTGTACACACACACACACACACACACACACACACACACACACACACACACACACTGAGAACACTCATGCTTTACACACTGATCAGCACTCATTTTTATACAATCTACCCTAATATAATCGGCATCTTCTTCACAGCTTTTGGTTTGATTCCTGTAACTCTTAATTAATCCAATGGGGTGTATTGATCCTTAAATAAATTTAATACATCTTAAAAGTATGTGGCAAGGTTTTAACTGGACACTGTAGTGTGAGCGTGAACATCCGCTTTCAGCCTCATTAGTTAAGTGTCGACGTTAAAAATAATAAATCTGATCATATTGCACTTCGGCATATACGAGTTTGTACCAACCAGAACACCCGATGCCCACAGGGCTGCGGCCATGCGAGGAGAGGTTCCTCTCCAGAATCTATCGGTGCTCTTGATCTGTGTGACGCATCTGGTGCAGCTTTCTCAGCAGGATCTGGGTCAGGTCAAAGGTGGTGAAGCTGATCCCGACGGCGATGGGCCCTTTGACCCAGTTCATGCTCAGACCTTTGTAGAGTCCACGTATAACCCCCTCCTCAGCCACTATCTCCTTAATGGTGCCCAGGATGGTGCTGTATGTGTGACCCGTGACCCCGGCGGTCTGCATGCGGCGTCGTACCACATCCAGAGGGTACGATGAGGACTGCCCGATCAGACCCGCGCAGGCCCCGAACACGAAACGTTCATACGAGTACGGCTGCAGGCGCCCGCTGTGCTCTACGGGAGAGAGGAGGGGAGCGGAGGTCAAATCTGAGCGTCAGCGACAGAAAGGAGGATGGCAGCGGCAGGACTGACCAGCGTGGACTTTCTTCAGCGTCTCGTAGGTGAAGAAGCTGAGGCCAGCGTAAGACATGACACCCAGAATACTGGGGGCGAAGCCTCGATACAGCGTCTTTAGACCCTCCTCTCGAGATATCCGCATAAACACATGCACAATGTTGCTGTACCTGTGAAGAAAGGTCAGAAAATTACATTTCTGTTATTGTGTCACGTAGTTAGCATTAGCTTTTGTGCTAACTGTGCTATCTCGGCGGGCTTGTCAGGTAACGCTCACATTTCCTTCGGCGTTACAGCCATCCTGGCGCGAACCATGTCTAGAGGATATGTCAGCATCGCTGCCGTGGTGCCAGCTAAAGCGCCCGCCACTAGCCTTGGAAACGGCGGCAGAACTCTGGAACACACAGCAAAGACGGCATCAGCTCCCCCAGTTTGATCTAATAAAGGCGACGACTGAACGAGGCCTCGGTAAATTCCAAACCAAGTGCAACGGCCCCAAGTCTCACTCACTTTTCCTGAAAACCATAGTGGGTTCCCAGCAGGCGCTTGTACTGCTCGTGGGCACAGAACTGAATGGAGGCGTAAGGGATGACCCGCACCATGGTGGCAGAGTTTCCCCTCCACAGACTGAAGAAGCCATCCTTCAGGTAGGTGCGGTAGATCAACTTGTAGGCCTCCTGCACACCGATACACTCATGCTTGAACTGATAACTCCACGTCCAAAGGTGAAGGTTTGTTCAAAGTAATGTGGAAAGAATGTTAGAACTTTTCCTTACAACGACCATAATTGGACGTAAACCTACCTTTGCAGAGAATCTTGCTGAAGACACTGAAAACAAAACCAAGAGGTAAATCAGTGATATCATACTGTGTCATTGCTACCAAATTAAATACAACACAAAACCTCCTTTATGCACAAATAAGGTACCGGATTGTCTGGACTATAAGGCGCATTAAAATACTTTCATTTTCTCAAAGGTCGACAGTGTGCCTTATGCATTACCTGACCTCAAACCGATTTTATGTGGTACACGCCGCTCAAAAATCTGTCAAAATATTTTAATACAACTTTAGTAAGCTACGTAGCCGTACCGCATGATGGATTGTCGGAGCATTACGGCTACCGTAGTCAGGAGCCTCGCAGAGGTTTGTTTCGCTTAATGCACCTTATAATCCAAAAAATACGGTAACTGTTTCATTATAAGGGTCAGACTTCCATTCATTATTACTAGTAAGGCTTGAAAATTGAGCCAAGCTGTATTGCAGAATTTCCAGATGTTAAACTGTCGCCTTTTACTCAGATAACTGGGGGGAAATGGTCGAAGGAAAAAAACTGCTTAGTAAGATGACTAGATGACAGATTGCCGTGGAGTGATAAAGTAAAAGCAACACTGGTGACAAATCCAGACAGCTTCCAGTTCAGATGAGGCGCAAACCTGCCTTGGAAGATGATTTTAGTCCTGTCCAGTGGGGCCACGGCCGTCTTGGCCACGGCGCCAGATAAGGCTCCAGAGAAGAGCGAGTTGATCACGGATTGGGTTTGGTTCAGACCCTACAGAGAGTGAGGAACCGCATCACTGATCACACAGATTAAAAACAACCCGTAAAGGCCGAGTCCTCGCGTGACAAACTTGTTTGAGCAGCCGTTTGAGAAGCTGTTGATTATTAAACTGATGGCAGCATTTGGACAAAAACAGCTTACAAAACCTGTCAGCAGACCGTCCAGGAACCGCAGGCATGCTGATCAAATTTCCAAATCCTGCAAAGAACACTACAAATTTCTCCAGGAACCAGGATCCAATCCAGTCCAATCATTTCTATAATCTTTCTTGAAAGAAGACCGCGTTAATGAAGTTTCAGGTAATACCTTACCTTGGTCTGACTGGGCCGATGCGGCATTTCCTCCTGCGCGATGGACGCCTGCTGGTGTTGGACTCCCATCCCTGACAGCTACAGCCAGCTCTCACCAATCCTGCTCATCAACTCCGACGCCTGGAGAGGCACAAACGCCGGGAACCTCTAAAGAACGACAAAATCCAGCCAAAATCTGTGAGAACCTGAACCGACGGGCAGCAAGAGCTGATATTTCAACAGGCTCCATTCACCTCTAGTAAATGTTTACCACCTTACTCGGTTTGGAAGAAGACTAGTTCACAGCAAGTCACATATCTCTAGTACAAAAAACAAGTCCATAAAATGGACTTTAGAAGGGAGATGCTTTTTCTGTGGTCAAGAAAAAAAAAGTTTCTTTGTTTTAGGAGCTGATTTTATGTGAGGGATTGGCTATTCATAAATCATTCCAGAAACCAGGCTCACATTTCAATATCACACACTAACCCCATTGTATTCTTTCATGTGACTATTTCTTGTCTATTCGGGACTGTTTCATATATTTTTTCCCAGTACATACCTTTGTAATATAAGTTAACTGCTATTAATTCTGTAACCTTTGATCAGCAACTCAGTTTGCAACATCTATATATAATCTCCTGAATCAGGCTTTGCACAAATTAGGATCTAATCATGTGCACAAACGCCGAGGCTGCCTTTTGAGGTTACAATGCAGAGAAATTGCAACGTCACTGTTCAGGGAGTGTGACCTCCTGCTGTGCTATTTGATCTACCAGCTGTCAGACTATAACAGTGGGAGAAGAAAACGATCATTTACAGACAGAGCCGTGACAAAGCTAATATTGCCACTTGTAAAAAAGGGTTTTGGGGCAGAGCTTAAGCTTACAAACAGGCCAGAACCTGACATTCCACCTCAGGCCCGTTAGGGAGGTGGGCTGTGCCCTCTGTCCACATGCATATCATTTTACAGGTCTTTCTTCCTTGCTGTCTGTCAGTCTTTGTCAAACTTTGCTGCCATATAGTGGAGTGGTGGACCATTGACAGTGGCCCTAACTGTTGTCTAAAGCAAGACAACAGTTTCTGTGATGGTGAGCAGTTGCACATCTGCAAAAATGGTCATTTAAGCCTGGTCCTTATTATTGTTATTATTTATTTAGCTCAAGAGTTTAAAGCCTGGAACAATCATAAGTATATAGCCACACTCACAATGGTATTTAATGCCTTTCGGATTGTTTTATACATCAAGGTGCTGACTCTTACGATGTTACTTAATATTAATTCCTTAAATAATCTTACCGTACTTCTCTTGCCTGTCCCACTGGGTGGCGCACTTACTAATGTTCTACAAACTCATCCAGAACTAAGCGCCGCTTACCTTATAAAGATGAGATCTGACCCGTCAGATTTCAGATGCTGCAAATTCTCCCCAGAATATACATATATGTATATGTTATCCTAAACCGTTTTTCCGAAGCTGCCTTTGAGTAAGACACAGTAACAGCATTAGCTGTTAGCTTGTTGCTAAAGGACCATTAATGTTACTGCCTATAACCTTATGCAAATATTGACAAAGCACCTAAATGCCGCGATCCAAAGCACATTTCTTCGGTTGATAAAGGCACTGACACCAACACATTTCACTCAGTCGTGAGTTGTGCTGTGACTTGTAGCAGCTGACATTGCTTAGCCACGCTGTTGGTATTTCTGTCGTAAACGCTCCTGTCAACGAAGCGAGACGTTAGCTCGACCACAGGGAGGTGGGTTTGACAAGGACGGTGCGGTGCATTATGGGAAATGGAGTTGGAGCAGGGTGCCATGGCGAAAGGGCCGTTAAAGGGGCGTCGTTGGGACACGCCTTTGGCAGTTTCTTGTGCGAGATCACCATTTGGTGTGTCATGATGCACAGGCAAATATATATATACTGTATACGAATATATCTAAGCACTATCACACGACAGGGAGTGCTATTGTGCTATTAGCACAGGTATCATTCAGTCATAGGTATTCATATAGTATTTGTGTGTATATATGTATTTTTTTAAATATGTATTCATGAGTATGTGTGTGTATATATGTATTTGTTAAAATATGTATTTGTGTTTACATCAGTTTATCATACTTGATATTCTTCTGATGCAGTTTTCTATTCTAAAACCTTCTCTGACACTCAGTCTTCCAGTCTAAGGAAGTTGGAACAAAAGAAGCTTCTTAACCAGCTGAATAACTGATGTCTTCATCGTTTTACAGAATATTTAGGACTTCTTTTTAGGTTTTCGGCTGTTAGCAAGGAAGTTTTGATACAAGTTACATGATATAGTAGGTTGCTTTATCAAAGCCCCTTGGCCTTGATCCTTTTGATTGAAGCTACATGAAATTAGAAAGAAAAGAAATAAGCTTAAAAGAAATAACATTACAGCAAATTGTATTATTGCATATATTTACACATGGCACAGAAGTATTACATTTCATGAGAATATATGTGGTACATTAAAAAAACGCATGAATACCATTAGAAAGCAAAACAAAATAGGAGTCAGATAGTTTGTTCATAACATTGCCTCTACGCCCAGCCACAATCTAGTTTAGCTTGTTTCCTCACTCCAAGTGAAGTGCATCATTCTATTTAATTCTAAATTCCTCAGTTAAGGTTTATTTTTTCAGGCAATATACGGCTGAGCTGGAAGAGTCACAGTTACCTTCGCTGCAACATTTCAGGGAACCTCATAATGTGACAATACACACGCCTCACTCTACTCAGTTTGTCAGGCTTCCGTGTTTGCCGGTCCACAGCTCTCGAAGCTCCACTTTACATCCCAGATCTCTGAGAGCAGCTTTCCCAACATCCCCGCAGTCCTGATGGGTCTTTACTGCCTCGGCTATCAGGGCTTCTGCCCCCATCTCCAAGATGGGTTGAATGTAGTTGGGCATATGTGAAACCAGATTCCTCAACAGCATACAGGCTTGTTTCTATACAGAAAGAACCCAAGAGACACAGTTACTCCCTAAGAAGTATTAATTTGCAACATTAATCAATGACCTAATATTACCTGCACGTTGACTGCATCTGCATGTGTTTTCATACTCTGAATAGCTGCGAAGGCTCCTCCGTTCTCCATGATGACACTGCAGTTATCGGGCTTGCGTAAGGCGAGCACAGAGAGGCACGCACAGCCCTGCTCGCACACCTACCGCAAAATATGAGAACATTACATATGAGGTCATTACAACACCTACGATCTCATCATTTCAGCCAACAAAATTGTATGTAAGCTTCATAATAAATTTGAGTTAGTACCTACCCCTTTACGAGGCTGGAACAATCCAATATAACATGATAAACATTTAATAATTTACAGACATTAGGTCACAACAGAGGTCAAAGATTAATCTCCTGAGTTTGAGACTAGTTTGTAATCTATTTTCAGTTATTGTTCCTATCAAATTAAGGAGTAGAGATTGCCAATTTTAAGGAACACAGGGCTTTTCTTACATCCCCATACAAAACATTGAACTGTGGCCTGTTTTGATATATAGTGTTTTCATCCCACTACAATTGTTCTAATCACATCCAAACACTTAACTCACCAATGAGCTGGTAGTGTGTCTGTTCATGGCAATGACAATTAGCGGGACTCCCCCGGCATTAACAACTGCGTCCTTTACATCATCGTTTCCCGCAACAGCTCGTATCGCGCTCAGGATCTGCCGAACCAACTCCTGCAATTAGAAACTCTAATGAGTGGGGGGGGGCGGTGAATGCGTGAAAATGCTTTTGGTCAATTACCGCTGATTCATAACTGTCTGCAAGAAGCGTTATTATGAATTTCAACCCCCCTAGATCACAAATGTCCTGACAGAACTCGTTCCTGACAGCCAGACGGGATAAAGTTGCACAGAGCTCACTTAAAACAGAGGTATCTTCAAGATGACCTGCGATAGAAGAATACAAAAAATTAGGAATATGTCAACAAACACATCGCTAAGCTACCAGGCCACATGTGTAGAATATAGTGCCAGCTATTCTCACCTTTGGCAGCGTCAATTAGAACCTTTAGCCCATTGTGCTCCAGGACAATAATCTTAGCATGGTCATGAGCATGTCCAAATGTAACACGGACGTCATCGTCAAAGGTCATGACCCTGAGAGCAACAGAGGCCTCCTTTACCAGCTCGGCACAGTCACTGTGTTGCGTGATCGAACTAGTTAGCAGAGCCAGGACTCCTCCTTTTACCAAATCCTGTCGATTCTGTTCATGTTTCAGACAGCAGTGACGCACGGTCTTGATAGCTGCACGCGTCACCTCAGAATCTTCCCTGTATTTTATAAGAATGTCCAGGAGGAACCGCTGGCCCTCTGCATCCAACAAATCTGGCTGTCCATCTGTGAGTGCAGCAAGAGCGAGTGTGGCAGTCAGCACGGCCTCCTGTCTATCGAAACTCTTTTTACAGCAAGAAAGGATGACAGGATAGGCATCTTTCTGGGCAGCCAGATACCTATGAGCAAAACCCACTGAGCAATGTTCAGTAAAAGACTTGATGTCTTCCATCAGATCCATAACATCCGCAGACTCATTCCTATTTCGGAGGGTATCCAAAACCTACACATGAAAACACAGGGGAGAAAAAGATCAATGCTTTGGGAGTAAATATCTTTTCAAAATGGAGCAAAACTCACCTGCAAGATTTCATGCATTTGCTCTTCTTGCTCTTCATTTGATGGTGCAGCAGGTGCGGCTTTAACTATGTAACTGAGATCCACACCTGAATCCAAAGATTTAAACATTTCACTTAAAGTTTTAACACACATAGAATCACAATAGAATCTATAACATTGGCAGATGAACCAAATTTTCACACATGGTCAGTATCATTTCAGATTAAAAGATTTTTGCTTGTGTTTCTAATAAGATGCATCTGGAGAGATCACTCTTGTACCTTTGTAAATAAATTAGTAGTTTCCTTTAGACAGGAGCATGTGTTGTTTTCTAATCAATAACTTCATTCCAAACGATCAAGGTAAAAACAACGAATGTTGTTGCCGTATTCTTCATCCTGTTATTTAGCTTTAGCAATAGCTTAACCAATGAAGCGTTTATTACACGTCACACCTGCTTGTTTCCCGTGTTATTATCAGTACAGTACATACAGAACCAAACCCCTGACAAACCCACTGTTGAGTATTCTTATTCTTTTCTTCAGCTGGTTACCTTGAGACTCAAACTGCTCCACAGCCTCTTTAAGCGCTTCATCGGGTTCCATGTCAAATTCCTCCATGTTTTCTCTGACTGTAGCATCAAAGGTTTCCTGGGTTATCCTACGTTTCGCCATTTTTCGTTGTTAATCGAGTCTGAAACAATAATATGACACAACTCAATTAATTACATACTAATATCAAATGACAAACATTTCAACATTTAAAGGACAACTATTCCTATTTAGCTAGTAACGTTTGACCATTTGTTTCCACCCTTTTTGCTGACTAAGACTGTTTAATGGTCAAATGATTTAAAATGTCAGTAAACAACGCTCTTTCTAAACAAGAAAACAGTGTAAACATCACCTAACTGTTTCCACCGCCCAGTGACAGAATGTATGGCTCAGTCTTCTTCGTCTTTAATTCCTGCTTCCGGGAACTTGGACACTCAGACTCACTATTGCCCCCTACTGTCTATAAATTGTTACCGCGTCAGCCTGTGTGACGCGGCGAACGGTTCATCCCAGATTGAAACCAGGATCTAAAATTAAAAGATGCGAGTCGCTCATCAGCGAAATAAACTTAAATTTGCTCTTGTATGCATAAGAGAAACATTTAAGTATGGTTTAGAAAGACGAACAATGTCTTTGTTGATTAATGAGATTAATGCCTTTGTTTCCTGGGCGTGCGACGTCAGTAAAAGCATGAATGGTGTAGTATCTATCGCCACGGGGTGCAGGGACGCTGCCTCTACGACGCAATTTTGCAATTGGAGTGTACACAGAATGTAAAGCAAACTCGAACATGAAAAACTGCCTCATCCTTAGATTTTTATATTTTATTCCTTTTTGGGGTGGTTTGTGTCAGGAAAAAGGACCCTGAGTCCCATTTACTTAATGTTACTGTATTCTGCTAAACAGTGCGGTCTACCTGTGCAGTGTACATGATCTTGGTATTAGTGGTTTGTGAAGGGTTTAGGGTTTTATATTTGCTAAAACTATGAGCTTCCTCCGTAGGGTGGCTGGGCTCTCCCTTAGAGATAGGGTGAGAAGCTCTGCCATCCAGGAGGAGCTCGGAGTAGAGTCGCTGCTCCTCCGCGTTGAGAGGAACCAGATGAGGTGGCTTGGGCATCTAGTCAGGATGTCCCCTGGACGCCTCCCTGGTGAGATGTTCAGGGCATGTCCCTCCGGTAGGAGACCCCCGGGAAGACCCAGGACACGTTGGAGAGACTATGTCTCTCGACTGGTCTGGGAACGCCTGGGGATCCCTCCGGATGAGCTGGAGGAGGTAGCTGGGGAGAGGGAAGTCTGGGCTTCTCTCCTTAGGCTGCTGCCCCCGCGACCCGACCCCGGATAAGCGGTAGAGAATGGATGGATGGATGGATGGATGGATATACATAACAATGAGATATAATAACGTTTGCTCAGTATCATGTGACTGCTACAAAATACTCGCAAAATTAAGATTCAAATGTGACATCAGTCACATTGACGTCTAATGTGTGCATTGCTCCAGCAAGAACATGAATTTTAACTTTCCATCAAAAATAAATCATGTACAATAATCATTGTGTCTGAGTAGACAGACAGCTGCTATGGCTCTTAATAAGCAATCCATTGGAAGATTTTCTCCTGTGAGGTTACTGTTTTTACTCAAAAGGTCATGGTGATGGACTCACCCCTGTTCCCCTATTCCCCTGTTCCCTCTGAAAGCTACAGAATATCTATAAACTGTAATACATTACAGGCCGATTCCACAGTTGCTGATTATTTTAATTTAAACCTACATGTACATTAAATGAATCACACTAACAAATACTGTTACATAAAAGAAGTATTTGTTTTGGGATACACACACCGAAATCATAATAGTACCTATATTTCATGGCATCTAGGATGTGTAAAACATTCTAAATAACAGTTAATTATGACTGTATCTGCAACTGAGATACTTTAAATGAACAAAACTGTTAAAAGATGACACGGCACTATTTTGAAGTATGAATTCATCACTGAAAAATAGAAACCTGCGGTATTCCTAGTGATGGTTTCCAAACTGATTTGTATAAATCCTGTGGAAATTTCATAAACGCCCACAAGGAAAGAACATTTCCCAGCAGCTACGCAGAGGACCACAATGTGGCCCAAAGCCTCGCTAAACATAACCTTTGTGCGAGCATAGCAACAATTAGTCAACCTAAACGGTGAGTCAGTCAACCTTTCCTGGATTTTGAGAGAAAGGGTTGTGTAATATGCTGTATGTCAGTGGTCAAAGCCCCCCCACACCCCATCCAACAGACGGACCTACAAGCTTGACCAGCCGCCTGTGAAAGCACAGTCGTGCCCTCATGAAGGAATGAGGGGACCCTGGGATTAAACCAGTAAAAGAGAAATGCCTGACAGAAGGGTAAGAGAAAGTGGCGACATGATAGTGAGGTTAGAAACACTCGTTTGGCAAGTGTCTAGTTGGTGCTGCATGCTGCATCCTCACACACTGGTGTGGAGCCCCAGGCTCAAAAAGACCCTCTTTTGATTCATGCTACATTGCATTATATACAGATGTTCTGTAACTGACCTCCTGGGTAGGACATGTGGTCTCTGGGCCTTCAATGCACTGCTGATACACAGTATTGGCGCACACACGGAGGATAATAACACTGTGGGATCATCTTAATATAGATTACTTCTATATTTGATATGTACATATGTGCTGGAGCAGCCGCGTGGGTTTTATTTTCCACTGCCACAGATCAAGTGTCAGATAGATATGTCCTAGTGTGGGAAATAACTCTTAATTAACTTAATGCATGAATATAGATTTAATGGGGGACTTTTATATCTATTGCATTTTAATTTTTTCTTTATTATGAAATTTACACCTTTTGCCTCACGCAGCAATTCTGGAAATCAATGTTTTGTTCACTTTTTGCTCATTTCTTACAGGTGATGGCGCTATAAATCAATATTTCATCGTCAGTTATTTCATTTTGGTTGTTTTTCTTGAACTGAAAAGAAAACTGCACAAAAACTGTTGATAAAAATGTCATGTTTTGTGCTGACATTGTTGAACGTGTACATTTTCATAATCTATATTGTCTGTTGGATCGGTGGACAATAACACGATGGGAGTTCTTTCACAACCACCTGCTTTTCTTAGTTGTGAGTGCAACCGTTTATTTTAAAAACCTGACACGGATCGCGATGGCGTCACTTTAATCATCACTTATCTGACGTGCGTGACAGATCTATACTTACGTGATGTTTGCTGTTGATGCCGGAATGTTAAAAACACGTGTGTGGCCACGAATGACTCGGATTTCAAATGATGCAAAGAATGTAAGATTCATGCGAGCTCATTTTCAGGTCTGACAGCCTGAGACTTGGTGACAGGTTGAAAGAACTTAATCAACAATCTAAGTTATGGCTGCTGCTGCTTCTGGCTCCAGATCACCTGGACCTGAGGAACACTACACCTGTGCGGACAAACATGCTGTAGATCACAAGCTGACGCCTGAGAGTGCAGAAAGATGCGGTGTAAGAGAGAGCAACAGATGTTGGGTGTGTGGTTTATATATCACCTGTGTTAAAGTGCAAAAGCGGAATAAAGGACAGTCGTGGTTACGAAAAAAAAGCCCCCATTTTCTTAAAACCACTCATTCCGAACCAATTCAAATTTCATAAGAGATTTTTGAATCAGCTTATTCAACAGCTCGACAGTAAATCAACCGTATCTGTTTGTTAGTTGCGGCGCTTTTGTTGTCTTTTATGCAACATCCGTAATAGGAAATCAAATTTCGAACGCATCTTTCAGGGATGCCGGTGCCTGACGTCATTTTTAGATTTACTACCCGGTTTATTTACGGCAACTGTGGACTATTCTAAAGCTTCTTCCTCGTCTCCACGTGTGGAGGGGGGACATTTTCAGCAGTTGCCGAGACGTGAAAACTTTTGGGACGCTCTAGGTGTCTCGGACGCAGCCGAGAGGAGCCATTTCCTGCCAAATTGTGAGCCGGCGTGATCGCGAGTGCAGCAGCTACTTCCTGCATTGTTACAGTACTTAATGAGGATTAAGTTGAAGCTGTCATGTTGCAAAGGGGCCGCCATTGTTCTGCAGGGAGAGGAAGAGAGGAGGAAGGCTGAGCTCCCCTCCTTCACCTGGACAGGACAGCCTGACAGAAAATGCCAATGTTAAACTATTTTGGTGAATTGAGGAAATGCATTCTAAATGTCATTAAATCTCACGGTCAATGTTTTGAGGGAAGGTACAATACAGTCGGTAAAATCAGCTCAGAGATCACAGGTTGCCATAGTTACTGCAGTCATTGTCAGTAATTGCCCAATTCAGGTCTTGAAAATGCATTTATATTTTCAGAATTCTTTTCAACCGGTTGTGCAGTAATGTGGATGAGGCGTTCCCCTCCCAAGTGGATGAACCCTAATGACCTTTACCATGCCTTTGATTTGACCCAGCCAAGGCTGCGGTCCTTCCCTGGACGCCCTCCCTTCTTCGATCAACGTGTTTCAGGGGCCTAAAAGGACTTTCCGCCATCACTCTCACCGGTTCGTTCTCCGGAGGATCCATCATAACGACCTTTGTGACGCTGGATTAGACCTGATCTGGCTCCTCCTTGCTGGGAACATCATGTCATATTTCAGTGCCCACGGCGTATAAAACGCACGTTTGTCAGCGTTTCCTTTTCAGTTCGGGGGGGCCTCGATCGAGTGATTGTGTCGCCTCGGTGCAGATCTAATTGCCTTCGCGAGACGATCTGTGGCCCCGGGAGACGGAGGAGGATGAAAACAATCAGACCTGATGACACAGCATCATCTAGAGGGACCCTTTTTTTGTCGTTTAAAGAACAGCAGGTTTAACGCTGACACAGCACTCAACCCCCCCAACCCCCCCACCTGATGGAGAACAACAGGCTGGACCCACATCAGGCTGTACGGACAACTTTCCCTCACTTCTGTAACCTCCACATATATTTTCTCTCTTAAACCGCCCCAGTCCACAATTTCCAGCGACAGGTCTGTCGGTCACATGGGGCATGGCGTCAACATGTGTTTGGGAATATAACTTTTAGTCCCGGGTGGGTCAGGGAGTCGGGTCCGCTACTACGGAGACCTTTGGGGGACGTGATGTAATCGTAATGGTGCTGAGGTGGGAGTAAGGATGCTGTTGAGATGCTGACGCAGTTCCCAGGTGAGATGTTGGGGATAAACACGAGGAATCTGCTGCCGGTCTGCGTTTGGGAGACAGGAAACAGCCAAGATGTGATAACACGCCACCTCCGGGTCACCAGCCGGAGGTCACGGTTCACACTTTTACACTATTTCTTGCTGGATATCATTTCTGGTTGTTTTTTTTGACGTAACCAGATCCAGAGCGCGCATCAGACAGGCACCAAGAGATCCCGAATCCCATTATGGGATTTCTGCTATTTATTATGAGGTAATTATGACGCTCCTGGGTGTCGGGGGGTGGGGGTGGGGGGGTGCTGCATAAATGCGCGTAAGTGACGAGCGTTATTCCTGTACTTGCTGGTACGGTCACGGGTCCCTGACATTTTTTGTTCTTTTCCTTCTCCCCGTCCTGCTTTGGCCCTTGGTGGTCAGAGGCTTACATGATGTGATCCCGTCGCCCTGGTATGCCGAGGTGCGCATGCCCACTGAGAGGACGCAGCGGCTCCATGTGTGTTGAGGCGCATTATTTGGCAACAGACGCGGCAGCGGGGAGGGCCGAAAAAAGAGGATATCCCCTGGATTTCTAAAAAGCAACGATTTATCGAGGTTAACTGCAGATTAAACATTCCTTGGTCGGCCATCGGCGAAGAACAGGCAACAAAGCGACCGAGTAAGTTGAGCGGGGGGGAAGCCGAAGTTTTTTAGTGAGTGGATCGAGGGGAGCCTTTTATTCGGAGTCGTCGAGAGGAGCCAGGTTTTCCTCCACCTATCTGTGACGATAAAGAAGCTGATGGGTTGTTGAAAAGTAACACTTCTCCGCAGAGCCAAAGGTTGAGCGCTGGGTGGGAGAAGGGGGGCTCTCTCAACCCAGAAATATTTGTATTTTTCACCTAACGCTTCGTCAACCGTGTCACTTTGTGGCCACGGCTGCCGGACTTGATTATGTGCGGTGGAAATCGTTAAACGAGGTAAGGATTATTACGTCCCTCCGCCAGCGGCTCGTCGGCGGCGAGCTCGGTCCGTGTGGGCCGGTCAATGAAATACAGGAGTTCCGACTCGGTTTTTTTTCTTCCTCGGGAGGGGGACATCCAGGTAAACAGTCCCGGTGAGCTTCACACTGTTTCACTTTTAAGCAAATGTGCTGAAAGTTTTGATCCTATTTTTCCGCGGGGTGGGGGGGGGGATGCTGGTTGCCCCGCATCGGGTGGCAGCAGGTCAACGATTCGGGCTCGGTTCTGGTCCCTGTGGGTCAGGATGTAGTGCTTCTGGTCGACTGGAAGAGTTTCTTGACTGTTACTGGCAGCAGTTTGCGTTCGGGAATCGGGCGGTGTTTGTTTTTTTTAATCGGAGCTAAAGTGGCTCCATTATTTTCTGTTTGTGCGATGTTAGCTAATGTTAGCCCGCTAACTAATAACACCTCCTGTGAGGCGGCGTCAATAATAAAAAAAGCCGGCTTGTTGCACATGTAGTGTGGGCTGGGTTTAGTTTTTAAAGGGCTGAGGATGTTTTGGATGTTGTAAGTGGGTGAATTAACGTTAATGGTGGACGCCGCTGCCCGCTTTTAAGCCCCTTGGCACCAGTGTTGGTTCTGCTATCTGGTAGCTAATCTTCCTACTTCTCTCTGTGACAACCGTAGTCTTCCTCCTCTTAAAGCTGAACACACACGCACACACTCTTGACACACCGCACACACTCCCCTCTTCCTCTCGCTCAGACAGGCACACGCATGCACGCACACACACGCACATGCACACACACGTCTAGCCTCCTCTGCTGTTCGACTTTGCAGCGCTTTAAAGACAACTCTGGCCATCAGAACAGTTTATAATGACGCTGGCTTTATATTTAGACTCACTCAGAAGGATTTAAAGTCTGTTGAATTATTAATAAATAAGTATTAACGCTGCCAGTGCTGCTGTATTGACGCGCAGCAAAACAACAAAAAAAAGCCCTGTGTAGATAAAGTTGGCCATTTTGGTATTAGCCATTAGTAAATGTTTACTACAACAACATTACACATGCATGTCAAGTTAAACAGGCTTTTACATTATTGAATTTCCATATGCATGCAGCCTGCATTTAACACCACACTTGCTGCACTTTAGTGGTGATGTTTAGATATTAAACAGCGATTCACACCCATCGCCTCACTTTTGACTGATCCACCGTCTGCATACTGAGTTTAAATACACCCATCACCTCACTTTTGTTTGCATTGTGTGTGCACTGCTGTCACAATGCATGTCATGGCTGTTTCGGTGGTTTAAACAGCTGAACCCTGATGTTGTGCACGCTTTTTCTTTGTTAGATTCCTCCTCTGCGCTGAAGTCGCCGTATTAAAATGATCCGATAATTTTGCAGACTGGTTTCTGCAGTCGCACACAAGGCTGATCCAGAGTTGTGTAACCGTGTCTTGTTTTGGAAAAGGTCCTCCGTGTGCCACATTCTAAGCCGCTGTGCATGATACAAGGGGTCAGAGGGCAGTCCCGACTTTATCAAACATATTTTAGATAATAGAGGAGCTGGTGTTTTTCCGCTCGTGCTGGTTTTAATGGGATGATTTGCGATTTGTTGTTCTGCGAGATGGATGCAGGATGTTTTTTACAGATTCGGCAGATTTAAAATGTCGTCTGGTCGCTCTGCATTCTGAAAACCTGTTGCAGCCTGGAAGTACGCTCCGCCGGGTCAAAGGTCTTAGCGAGTAAATAGAATGCGCCGCCAGATACCAGTGATTCTTGGGGTTTTCCAGCTAGCACGAGGGCTGCCTGAGTGACCAACATACACAGGTGACTTTCTCTGGGCAGGACCGAACGAGACCAAACGCTGTTGGCGAGATCAGCTTTCTGTATCGATGACGCTCATCAGGAGCCCCAACAGGGCGTTTCATTGACGACTGCTGTAATTATGCCGCAGATGTTATGGTGAGCATTATTTTTAATTACCGGTATGTAGATTGAAAGCTTGTGAGAGAAACAGGTTGTGTACGCCCGCCTGGAGAACAAATACAGCGCTAATAAGGTAATGATCAACAGATATGTACAGTAGATGCAGCTGATTATTGATAAAGCAACACTGATTATTACAGAACACAAAGAATCCTTTGGCACCCTAAAGAGGGGGCTTTTTCTGTGTTCATTCTTTTAAAAGTGACGCTGATAAATAATGGCCTGATTGAAATATATAGAGGCGGTCAAGGACGCGTCGCCATGGCCACCATCATATACAACACAAAGCCATCTTTTGAGTTCTTATCCATGTTATTTGAATATTTATCAGGATTCTGCTGCGCAGCCAGATAATCCCGCGAGCAAAACTTTCAGTATTTCACGTGTGCCCACAGCGCCAAAAATGATTAAAAAAAACAAGACAGTTCTTCGTCTATTTGCCTGTAAGATGCATAAAGTAAACATAGGTTTTCCTTTCTGTTTAAATTGCCTTTGGGGGGGGTTTACACTATTTATATTGGACCACTTTAGTGTGTGTGGGAGGGAGGGAGGGGTGTCTTGGTAGCAATGGTTGTAACGGCCGTAGAGATGTAACATGACGCCTGTCAGCCATTAAAATCCTTCTTTATAAAGACAAGGCCCGGATTTCGGTGAGGTGATGGTGGATTGGGGGGGCTGTTAGGGTGGCGTTCTCCCCCCAGCATCATTTCACAGCTGTATGCATCAGAATTAATGCCATCACAGCCCCCCTCCCGCGCACGCACGCAGCCCTTATACACTGTATAATGGCCGTCACTGTGAAAGGCCTGGCGTCGGCTCTGGCACTTGAAGGGTTAAAACTAGCTTCGGCTTCTCTCTCTCTGAGACACACACACACACACACACACACACACTCGCCAACCGGTTTGAACCAGTTCTCAGGAAAAAAAAAAGTGCTTTGTGTGTCCCAATGAATCCTGGGAAGGGTCATGTCATGTGTGTCTCTGTGATGTCAGTATTAAAAAAAACCAACTTAGTCAGCGTCGGGTTATCAGACGTATGTTCGCGGCGTGGGCCATAACAGATACCCCGAGTCTGGTGGAACATTACCGTTAGAACCGTTCTCCAAACAGGAAGGGGGGGGGGTAGAAGTACGTACAGTGCATGTCGCCAAAAAGAAGCAGACTGTATGGGTCGACCCCCCCCACCCCTTTGTTTTTTTTCTTTTTAAAGAAAGAAACAGCTTCCTGTAGTGTGTCGCAGGGCAGCCCCGAGGGCTCCAGCGGGCTCAGCGTGACTGTAACGTACACAGATAAATATGTAGGGAGGGAGAAGGCGGCTGGGTTCTGCCCCTTTGTGGTCGTCTGGTGGGCCAAGCGCACACCTCGAGCGTTCCGACGGTCTGAGAAAGTTTTGGGCGCAGGTTGGCCTCCCTGAGAACCTGCGTGTACCATAAGATCCTGTTTGTGATCCTTCCTTGCATGTGACAGTTACCTTTAATTTGAGGTTGAAATCCCCTGTGCAATCACATCGCTCCAGTTTTTCAGGAGAAAATCTGTAAATATGCTGTTGTCTAACGCTCTCGGGACAGCTGCCGATCATTGGCTCCTTTAAGACGTCGCCCATCAACCATCCAAGCCAAGTGGCGTCGGTCCGGAGGCCTCAGGGCCAGTCCAGCGTGATTCAAACATGAGGATGACAGTTTTGGTACATAAGGGAGGCTTCTGATTCACAGGGGAGGTTAAGGTTCACACGGCTTTCTTCTGAATTTTAATCATCCTAATTCATCCGGATCGTTTTTTTCCGAAGCGCTTCACCTTTCGGCGTCTTCGTTTAGCTCGCCTCGCTCAACATCTCGGTCACGTGACCTTCCTGATACATCGTGCTTTGTCTGGGGGGCCATTTTAGTCACGCTGTGTCCCCTGCAGCTGATTCAAGGTCAGTTTTGTCTGCTTGAATTCTGAACGGTGGCGTCAGATTCACATTATCAGGTCGCAACATCTGAAAAGTGACATTTAAAGCTGCAGGAATAAAACACGAGCTTTGTGTTTGAAATCATTTGGGACCGTGCATGTAAATCAGCCCCTAAATAACGAGCAGGTCTGAACTTGAGACTAAAATCCGAGGCTTTGCTGATCTTCACCGTGACTTCCTTCATCAGCTTTATCGCATCCACGTGCGTTGCACACAGCTTTGTTCCTCTGTTGTCTGAGGTGTTGCCAAAAATCTTGGCATGTTGCTGCAACCTTGTTGTTTGGGGAAACAGTGATGTGTTGCACCACGGACATCATTGCACGTGCACAAACAACATGGGGATCTTCTCAAAGGCGCCCTGTCACCGCTCCACCTGTATCCTCTTGCTCTTCGGAGAATCTGGCCGATACGTTAACACCTTTGTTGGTGTTTCCCGAATTATGTACAGATGTTTTCAAATTCCTTTTACCAGCGTCTGTAAAACTTGAACTTGGACGTATTTTCTTGTCTGCTCACATGCTGTGGTCACTTCTCTGTCTGCAGGGGATGTCTGAGGAGGCTGTCCGCCAGACGCGCAGCCAGAAGAGGGCACTGGAGAGAGATGCTCTTCCCCAGTTGACGGAACCCTCCAATTCTGACAGTGAAAGCAAAAAGCCCAAATTGGACCCGTCTGAACCTACAACAGAGACTCAAGCTGAGCCCGAAACGCACCCTGCGGTACTGGGGGCCGAGCTGAGCCGGACTAGTGACACACCAAAGCATGAGAAAGATGACGATGATGATATGGAGGAGGACGAGGAGGAGCAGGGCCAGTTGCCTAAACCTTTGGTGTTGCCTTTGGCTGCTCAGCAAGTGACGAATGATAAAACAGGTGAACCCAGCTCAGACAATCGGACTGACTGCGATGACAGAGTCAGCCAGGTAAAGACCGAGCCAGCTGCGGACACGAGGAGTCACCCGCGAGTAGCGGAGACAAAAGCTGCAAGCGTGTTAGCTGGAGGCGAGGTGAAGGCCACCTTCAAAGTGGAAGTTCAAACAGGAGAGCAGCCTGTGGACATGAGCACCTCCAGAAGGTGAGACAGAATCATTTAAAAAGTCCCTTCAAAGCAAAAACCTCACAACAAAAGTTATTTTACCTCTATGAAAGGCTAATCAGATGAGAAAACGCGCATATATACGTTTACGGCGCGCGCAAAGGAAGGCTTTGTACCTCAGAGGTGAACTTTATCTCTTTAAATTAGTCCACCTCCATTTTCCCCCCACTTGCCACCTGAACCCTAAAATCTCCCCTCACACAAAATGAAGCTGTGTGTCACAAACCGGTTCCAGCCGGTTTGTTGCCATGGTTTCCACAGTGAAAGGCACGGCAAGGGGAGGGGGGAAGGGTGGGAGGAAAAGTGAGTGTGTCACGTGACAGTGACTTTGAGGTCATGTGACTTCTTTGGAAGAGTAATGATTAATCCACAGGAAGTGATGATGGCGCTAAGCCCTGAGGAGAGACTAATAGACACACACACTCACACACACACTGAACGTTTTGGAGATGAAAGCCTCTCAATGTCAAAATGTAGATTTTAAGGACTTGTTATGCTTTTTACAAATGTAGAAACTAAGAAATAATAGAGCTGTGTTGCTTAGATTAATGTTTCTCATGGTCTTTAGCTTGTGAGTGTCACTAATCAGAGAATTTAGGTCATCTGCCCTCATATATAGCCTGCGGTTGAATGGCTGCTTGCGCAACACTTTAGCGTATACGTGCATAATCACGCAAGGCGAGTAAATCCTGATCCAAACTGATACCTAAGAATCGCACATGTACCAATAGCCATGTTTTATATGACACAGGATTCTCACGCCTCAAAGGCACAGTGTGTTGAAGCGCGGCTTCTTCTGCATCACCTTTGGGTTATGCTACAATTTTCAACTTTACGGGTGCTTTAACCTGCCCAGATAACCTATCTGTCGAGGAGAAGCAATATCTGCACGTGCCAGATTACCGTGTAGCTGAAACTTTAGGATGAAGAAGCATATTTCATTGTGCACAGACATTACAAGTAGGCAGTTGAGGTCTGTTTACCTTTATTCATGTTGATTTTCAGTAAAACAATATTTAAACAATACTAAGCCTGATTTTCTAGGCTTGTCGGTTACAGTCAGTTATGTTTGATGTGTTGTCACTGACTTTGAACAAAGCGGTGAAACTGAAAAATTTAAGAGCTGTTTTGTGGGTGTTGTGACTGCTTTTCCTTCATTTTGTCACACTTACCATCAAACATCTATATCTTCATCACCATCTTCAATATGCATACACCGATCGTCATCTTCAGACTGTAACCATTAGATACATCCGCCAAGGAGACCGCGACAGCTGGGGGTGTGTTTCTCTTACTGTTGGCAAAATAACCCAAAAGGTTATGAAAGGTTAAAGATTGGCGATGCTTCTTATTCCAGAGAGACTCTGACCTTTGATTTTCCAAAAAATCATAGGTAATAATCAAAGCCCAAGGGGTTTTAATGATAAAGCATCCTTCTTTATTACATAACCTGGAATTACCTCACAATAGTCTCTAATCGGAATCATAGTACGTAACCAGCCGCCTGTATCAGAAATCCTTTCATTAAGGTGAAGGGATTCTAATTAATTGCAGTATCAGTTTTTGGTGTACGTCACATGTGGTGAAAGAAAATGCTTGGTGAAGGTCTGCACTCCAGAGCTGGGTTTCTGGAGCATTTGTTGCTCCCTTAGAGAGAGAGAGAGCCTCTGGAGAAGCATACAGAGCTACAAAAGGGTGTAATGAGCTGCGCTGACTGGCACTCACAAACACAAATACTCAAGGTTGACGAGAAGAGTGATCCTGACATGACAAAGTCCAGAGGATACGATGAAGACGAAGCGAGAGCGGCGCCCAAGTGTTGGACGGATGTGGAGAAATCCAGTGAGGTGTGAGCGGCTGCAGTTGATGGTGTGTCAACGCCGCCGTTCCTACCTCTTCCTCACGCCCCCCCCAAGCTATACAAAACATGTTTGACAATAAATATCTGCTGCTGTGCACTGCGTGTGTGAGAAAAGTCCCACAGCGATCCCCGAGGGAGCATGTGCCAAAGAAGGCTGAAGCGTTGTGTCAAATCTGATGATTCCTGCAGGCAAAATTATGACTATATTGATGAATTTGAATGGAATTTCCCGTGTATAACCAGCAACATCAAACGAGAGAAGCGCCCACCCTCCCCTGAAGATGACGACGTCATCATCTTGTCGGACAACGACTCCCCGAGTCCGCCTATGAACGGCCTGAGTCACTTTAAAGAGCTCGACACAGACCTGCTAATGGTGAGAAAACTCGCCCCGGCGCGTCAACTTTTTGGATTTTTCCCGCAGCCGTGAGAATTTTGTGCGTTCTGATCGGCAGAAGAGCAGCCCTGCAGAGAGGGAGCGCATCATTAAGCAGCTGAAGGAGGAGCTGAGACTTGAGGAAGCCAAACTGGTGCTGCTGAAGAAGCTACGACAGAGCCAGATACAGAGGGATAATCTGCAGAAGGTCAGAGCCGATTGACATAACCTCAGAGCAACGTTGCCATCTCTAACGTCTGTATTTGTTCCCTCCCCAGCCGTCAAGCTTGTCCGGCACCTCTGCTCCTCCTCCTCTAATACGAGGAACAATTACTAGCAATAAAGGCTCTCAGCAGGTTCGTCCTCGCCTGTCCCCCGCGCGCATGCTGCGGTCACGCAGTAGCTTCAAACGGTCTCTGATGGTGATTCGGTCTTTGCAGATTCTGACGGGCCGGAGTTCGGGCACCGTAATCCCCCCGCCGTTGGTGAGAGGAGGGCAGCAGGGGTCATCCAAACATGGCTCCCAGGTCATAATGCCACCTTTGGTCAGAGGTGCACAGGTAAGTCTGAAGGAAACATTAATGGTCTACATTCTTTCATCTGTTTCCTTACTGCCTACAAAACAAAACTAGTGGGAATTAATTACCCTTAAAATTGGACTTATGACCCTCTTTGCACCTCTCTGTGTCTCTCTGTGCTCTTTGCTTTGATGCTTTGGACGTCCCGTCCTTGCCCTCCATTACCTTTGTCCGCAATGTCCCCCTCCCCTGTGCCACCCCTCTCATTGTCCTGGTTAGCCCATCTCTGTGTCTCCACAGCAGATCCAGGCTCTGCGCCAACAGCAGCAGCAGCAGCAGCAGCTGTCTGCCTCTGGAGCTTCAGGACCCCCTCCACTGCTGCTGGGCCCCAGGACCTCAACCCCTGCAGGCCAGGGCCAGAGAGGCATCGTCCAGTCAGGCCTCATTGGAATTGTAAGTAGTGTGTGTAACAGAAATGTGATAAAGTTTCTGAACTTTAGATTTTTTTGGATATGGTGTAAACACCAGTGGGGTGGGCTTGAACGATCATGAGTGCCTCCTCATCTGCAGGGTATAAAGGGTTTGGTGCGGATATTTTGGTGCCAGACACCCCACTGTACCTCCAGAAGGGTTTTTGTTGCGCTCGTCTCTGCCCCTAGTGGTTACATCAGTTTAAGCAGCAGGAAGGGACTCCATCAAGTCAGGAATTCCTGTCTGATCATGTACACGCAATGGCTGCCGGTGCATGTGGCCATTTGGCTTCATCCTCTCACCCAGGTCTGGGTCATTGGGGCAGTTATTGAGATCTCTTAGAGTATCCTGAAGCCAGAAATGTGATGACAAACCTTCTCAAGAAGACTTCCAGGGGGCATCTTGGCCACATTCCCACAACCCCTTGGTCTCTCTTGACTGGGCCAACTGCTTTGATTGGGACGTGACACTTCTGGTCTCAACCAAGTGGCCCCCAGTACAAATAACCCCCTGCATTGTACTCTATTGGAGCATTGTCGGAGCTGAGCTGCTCACTAGCTAGCATGGCCTTGAGCTGACTCTGTGGCACAATTACCCATGGCCAAGTGTTTGTTTTCTGAGAAGTGACAGACATTTTTACATACCACAGTTAGGCTGGTAGAGGTGGATAATAAGCTGGAAATGATCGTTACACGAGTTGTTCTAGCTGGTGAAGCAGGACTGAAAGTTTTTCCTGGTCTGTTCTCTTCCCCTCCCTGTTTTTGAAGGCCTCATCATCCAGTCTGAAGGGCTCCTCCTCTGGAAGCAGCATATCTGTGGTCAACGTGAACGACTCTCCCGCCAGCCGCCAAGCCGCAGCCAAGCTCGCTTTGCGCAAACAGTTGGAAAAGACTCTTCTGGAGATCCCCCCACCCAAGCCTCCTGCCCCAGAGTTCAGCTTCCTGCCCTCTGCGGCCAACAATGAGTTCATCTACCTGGTGGGACTGGAAGAAGTCGTGCAGAACCTTCTAGACACCATTCACAGAGGTGCGTTTCATCCGTTCTAATGGGTTTAGATCAGCTGATTCCAGCATGTGCATTTATTTTTAACCACTTTCTTTGACATTATACAAGCACGTGTATTTTTAACCAGTTCCCTCTGGAATTCTGATCTTCTTCCATTCAGGAAAGACAGGTGTGGCCCTGTCCAAGCCCACAACCCGAGAGCCCTTCATCTGCTCCCAGTGCAACACTGACTTTACCTGCCGCTGGAGGCAGGACAAGGCCAAAGGTGGAGCCGTGCTTTGTGAACAGTGCATGTCATCCAATCAGAAAAAGGCTCTGAAAGCAGAGCACACCAACAGGCTGAAAGGCGCTTTCGTCAAGGCGCTGCAGCAGGAGCAGGAAATCGAGCGGCGCATTTATCAGCAGACGTCCTCGTCGGTCTCCCACGGCGGCTCGTCGTCCTCCTCGTTGAAAGCAGAGCAGCTGGTGTCCCAGCAGCTAAAGCAGGCTCAGGCTCAGGCTCGTGCCTCCTCCCTCCATCACCACCAGTCCAGCCGAGGAACCAACATGGTGCAGCATCACTCCATCAAGCAGGTTAGCATCTTTAGAAGGGAGACGCAAACGTGAGCGTGGTAGCAGGAACTGAAACATTCCTCTCTGTCTCCCCTCAGGGCTCCCAGGGCCAGCTGTCCCACGGCATCTCATCCATGGGGGTGAGGGGCCTCCCCCACACCTTTTCCTCCTCCTCCCAGCTGCAGAGCGCGGTGGCGGCCGCGGCTTTGGTCAGCCGGCCAGGTAAGCATGGCCATGTTTCCCACCACTCTGTGCAGAGTTCAAAGGTGAGCAGCAGTGGATTCAGCGGGAGCAGGAATATCCGAGGAGGTAGTGCCTCATCCACTGCATGGAAGAAGCAGAGCAACAGCAACACAGGTAGACTCACAATGAATAATCCCAGCCCCACTGTGGCAACTGACATCTGCTCTCTTTCAAATTCCTGTCTGGTCCAAAATCAACCCTTCCATGACAACTAAGACACACAAAGCAGGAAATCTTTTTGGACAAGGCAAACCCTCTCAGCTAGTGATGTCAATCTTCGCCTTAGTCCCTCCATTAGCGCTTCATTGTTTTGACCCCGGTTTCCCAAAAATATACAGTCATTATTCTCCTTTGCCTATCTACATGTGTGGCTGTGGGGTGGAGGCTCTGCTCTGAATCATACTTCCCTTTTCCCCCCTTTTATTCAACGTTGATCTGCCTGTTATTCGGAGTAAGACTTATCTTGTCCCGTGTCTCTGCTGCATGCTCGCAGGAGTAACTATGGCCTACGTGAACCCCAGCCTGACAGGCCACAAGACGTCAGCCTCCGTGGACGCTCGTCAGAGGGAGTACCTGCTGGACATGATCCCCTCTCGCTCGTCGCTCTCGCAGACTGCCAACACATGGAAATAATTGAAAACGCGCTCTGCTGAGCATCTTAGTTCTTAATTCTGCAGCTCCAGTTCTAAAGTCAACAGCAACCCCCAGAGGACTTTTAAGCAAATACAATCTCTTAAAAAGTGGAAAAACTGTCCCTTTCTTACCATTGTATGATCATTATTTTAGATTTCTCATTTTCTGTCATTTATTTTAAGAGGTTCGGGTCATTTGTAAGTGTGCAGGATTCTTTTAAATTAGATCGCAGCAGAGACAACGAAAATACTTGAAAGAGTATTTCTTGGGTACTGTGGTTATAAACCTAAAAATGCTTTAACAAAGTGAGTAGTGTTCTGGAATTTGATGCCCTCTCTGTTGTGATGTGGGCCAAACTGACCCAGACTTTTCGCCTGTTTGAATGGTTATATTCATACCCAAGAGTTGACATTGAGTCACACCTTCATTTTCAGCAGAAATAATTATGTTGTAAATTTTTCCAGTACATCCCTCATCCCTGTAGTTTAAGCTTTGAATTTGTTTTGTATTTACCGTAAGTTATTTTCCCTTTTTTTGACTGATGTTAAAAAAAAAATTGTATTGTGATTTCCACAATCAAAGAGTTTTTTTTCTGTTCCGCATGCACCCCTGTTCCTTCTGTTCATTTTGCACCTTGCTGAATAAGCGTGGTGTCATTGCTGAAGTCATCTGTAATTAATATCTCAATTTTGCTTATTTTATATCAATGTCATCATTGATCACATTATTTTGACTTTTCTGCCAACTCTGACTAAATGCACACAACAAGAGCTGAAGATACCACATTGGAGCAATTGGTTTCCCTTATTTTTTCCATCAGAATTCCTGCAATATGTGGCACAGAGTCCTGAATTGGTTCTTGATGGGAAAGTCTCCCGGCTACCAAGACTGTTTTAATCTTGTACCCATCACAATATTGCATCGTTTCTCTGCTCTCCAGTCTTAGTGCATCGTTCATTATGTTCAAATTTGTTTGGTTTACTTTGTTTCCTATCACCTAAAGAAATAAAAAAAATATATATACATTTTACCATCTGTGAACATTTTCTTCACGCACATTATAACTGCTGTTTAACCCAAACCCTCTGCAGCAAAAGTGATAATGAAATAAAAGGAAATTGCTTTAAACTATTAACTTACTATTGAAACAAGAAAAAACTAGTTGGCTAAAGAGACGTCTCAGTTACTAAGAGTTTAAGAGCTTATATAAAGAGGGCCGCAAAATGCACGTGGTGGCGACGTCGCTTCTCAGCTGTGTTTTCACGCACGAGGACGGAAGTTCGTGCTGTGACGTCACCGGCGCGTTGCGAAGCAGGCCGGAGGAAGATGGCGGGGTCCAAGGTGAAGCAGGACATGCCTCCTCCGGGAGGCTATGCTGCTTTCGATTACAAGAGAAATCTACCGAAAAGAGCACTTTCTGGTACTTTCATGACACGCATGCATGTACCGCGCATAAATGAGTAGACGCGCAGATTGTATGTCGCGTATTGTCGCCGAACGGCGGCTAATGCTAACAAATTAGCATAGACATTGAAATTAAGTTGATCTACTAACTTAATGCGTTTTATGGGTTATTGCATAGATGGCCGCTGGGGATTATTAAACGTGCATCTCTTTCATCGTATTAGAATATAAGTGATCAAACGTAAGATTTCAAAAACAGCTTGCCAGTGTTGAAGTTAATAGTATTTTAACTTAACCAATGCTAGCTCTGGCAGTTTCAGTCAAGCTAAACAAAAAACAGGGTTCAGTAAAGCATGAGTGTTATTTTCGATTTAGACAGAAAATGTGAATGTTTATTGTATTCGCTAAATGTCTTTTTCTTAGCACTTCCTGCAATACATCCCTCTGCTGCTGCATCTCTTAAGAACAATAACATCATAGTCCACCTTCTCCAAAATGGACGGTTTTGAGTGATCAATATTTGATCAAGGGCATTTCAAAGTAAAAGCCAAGCAATAGCAGAAGTGGGGGTTGTTGTTCCAACTGCATGATAACCTGGTGGTGCGTGAGTGGATTTGGGCTCATTTTTGGTCAAACTTAGCTTAAACAAAAATACTATCACATCAAATCTTTAGGTTTATACATGGAAAAGCTTGGACTGTTCTACTGTTAACAAAATAAGTTTAAATCATGGTTCCTTCATGTAAAATAAGCCCAGAACCACTAAGCATATTAAGTATAGAGCAGTGTTTAAATAAAGAGCTTTTGGTTTGTTTTGCTGTAGTTATTAAAATGATGTGAACTGTCACTAACCGATCCATTTCATCAACAGGATATAGCCTGTTTGGTATTGGCATCGGCCTCATGGTGTTTGGTTACTGGAGGCTTTTCAAGTGGAACAGAGAGAGAAGGCAAGGCAGTTTTAGGATTTGTCCTTCAGTTGAATGTGTCATCTCTGACAATTAGACTGGGGCTAACAGCAATGTGTTTTGTGTAACGCAGACGCCTACAGATTGAAGAGCTGGAAGCCAGGATAGCTTTATACCCTCTGTTGCAGGCGGAGCAAGACCGAAGGTGATTAAGCACACGATTCCCGTGTTTTTATTAATCCGACGTAAACTAATGGATCGGTCCTCTGCTTCAGAACCTTGCGGCTGCTTCGAGAAAACCTAGAAGAGGAAGCATTTATTATGAAGGACGTTCCAGGATGGAAGGTAACATTTCCAGAGCCAGGGGGCCTCTCTTTGTCCTGGAGTGTCATTTTAAACAGGAAGTTCTCTTATAGATGAAGATATTGATGCGTTTGTCCTCGCAGGTTGGTGAGAGCGTCTTCAACACAGAGCGCTGGGTGACCCCCATGTCAGAGGAGCTGTTCAACCTTCGGCCACGTGAAGAGTTGGTCAGCCAGCGATTTGGCCTCCTAAAGTACCTCTGAGTGCTGCCGAGTTGGCCTCTGTTGCTCTCCTGCGTGTGAACGTCTCAATTCAGCTTGTAAATGTTTAATATTAAAATCTTCCCTTGATCTTGTGTTTCCATGTGTTGAATCTTTGCCAGAGTTTGAAATACTTAGGTAGTGTAACAACTGTGCAAACATTGTGATAAGACTACAAAATGTATTCAAGCACTTATCCACTCTAAGTATTAACTTGGCATTTGTCAAATTATAAAGTAGGTTTAATATTAGTCCATTACAAAAGCAGTATCTTGACCTCAAATGGTCCCAATATGGTAAAATTGCTGTAGAACACTGGTTTCAAACGGTGACCAATCACTACGTAACCTGGCTGTTGTGTTTTCATGCACACCGACATCAGCTAATTGTTTGTCCCTCATTACACAACTGAAGTCCATCACAGCTGATGCATTCAAAGGTGTAAAACACCTACACAAACTCAGGAGACAAGCTCATCTTTCCAACAGCTTTATTAAGCTCTTACATCAAGCACAAAAGAACATCAGATCCGCCAAGCAGAGCCTCTTCTCCGGCAGGCGCTGCCTCCAAAGCGCTCCGTTAGCAGGATCCTGGTAGGGAACATCTGCAGCACGTGTGACCTGGAACACAAGACTGTGAGATTCACGCCTTCACAACTCTAAAGACCCCATTTTCAGAACCTACTCACCTGATGCCCTCATCTGTGGATGTCAGTCGACCCCTTACAGCCGCCTGCTCCGGTCATCGATCCAGTCCAGGCTTAGGTCCGTTTAACCTAGGAGAAAAAATAAAGAAGACACCGATTAAACCCAGCAACCAACAACAGAACACAGCAGCAAATGCATGCAGCCCTACTCATGAATCTGCAACTCACCAGTAATTCAAACTTAAGTGTACAGTTAAGAGATTACAACCATTGCACATTTAGGACAGTTGAGGGGCGTTTAAGGAGCAATTCTGAGGACTACTGCAGTCAGCAGAAGTGGACTGACCCACCAAGTTAAGAGACCAGCGCTGTTTTTGGTGGACTCGAGGTAGAGCTCAATTGTCTTTACGAATTAGGAGTGAAAGGGTCCATGGCATGTTGTAACTCGCATTTGAAGCAGAAAACTTAAGCATGGCTAACTTGAAGGTATTCATGGAAACAATGAGAACTGAGTCTGAAGGATGTGAGCAAAGCAAAAGGAGATTTTTACCTCACGTGCATTGGCCTATTTTCTCCACATATGACCTAGGCATGAGAGCAGCTTTCATCTCTGAGGAGCACTTGTTGGTAGGCGCAACACTTCACTCTCCAAGGACTTGTAGCTTTTTGAAGTGGCTGACCTCTTGAATGTACGTAATGAAGCATTAACATGACCAGACACCAAGTGACGCTTTCCCCGCATGTTAATGCGGCAGTGATTGGGGGGGAGGGAGGGGGGTTCAGTATACAACACCCAGGTTTCACCAGTACCCAAAGGCTCCCCGCTAAAGCATTTTTGGACAGTTGAGACTCCTGAAACACCCAACTGGGCCCAGGCAGCTAGACTGAGACAAACCCAATTACTAGTTAACCAACACCCGCCTAATGGAGCAAAGCGACCGCCAATTTGTTGCCCTACAGAAATTCCTCTTAAGCGTGACTGTCGCAGCATTAATCCTCCCCACATTGGATAGTTTTGAAAGGCAAGAACCAAGATCTTTTTCCACAGTTCATTTAATAGGCTCCATGAAGCCAAACTGACAGAGAAAAAATATTGATCATACAAAGAACATAAAGTACAAAATCGTTCCCGGCTGAAATTTTACTCTGGGGAAACCAAGTTACATTTTCCGATCATTAAACAAGATTAGTCCATGTTACAGCACACTTAAAATGCAGGTGTTGAGCAGAAGATACCTTAGGCAGACTTCATGAACAGCCGGCCACTCCGGAGGCGCAGTTCACCAGTCTGAAAGGAATTCACTCTTTTGGGAAATTGAACATATAGGAGCCTCGGCTAAACTAACTGCTGTAGTAAAAATGGAATTCAGCACGGCAATTCTTTCCTCAGTTTAAAACCTGGCAAGACCTGGTTCTGTCAGAGACCAACTGGGAAAATAAAGCCCCATCTGATATTTCACATAGAAAAAAGAAATAAGGAATCAAAAACAAGAAACATGTAACGTGCTGGACAAGTCTTCAATGGTGATAGCCTTTGAATGAAAAGCCGCAAGGAGCCAATGTTTGATCCCTATATAAGAAAGGGACTAAGAACCGGATCGTGGCTTTAGTTTCAGGAATACAATGCCCAATTCCAGGGAGTCATTCTCGAATAACAATTTGAAACATTAGGAATGGCTACAATTTTTTTTTTAAGATGCCTACAACAAAACTACAAAACTAAGGTCAGCAATAACACGTGGACTTTTCTTGAGGAGCAAATCTTTGAAATACCGCCAGCCAAGTGATGATCTTGATTCAGGGAGATGCTTACTCGTGTGTAGCTGAGGATAAGAAGTGGGCACACAGGTAAAGACACTGAAAGTTCACTGGAGTTTTAACAACATCCCCCTCCCCCCATCAAACAGTATTAAACCCCACCCCTCCTCCTCCCTTGTCCTTTCGTATAAGGGCTCCATCTGAGAAAAGGTAGCAGTCAACGTTCGCACGTCGGTGTGGCTAGCCTCTGGTCAGAGCAAGGCTGGAGGGCTAGCTAAATCTGGCAGCCGCTTAGAGGTATCAACTTAGGCTCAGGTACAAAACTGAGGGGCTGACTTCAAACATGGCTTTATATGTTGAGGCTGGAAGAAGGTTTTAAGGAACTGAACTGGATCCTTTGAGGAGAATGTTTCGGGTTGGGGACCACAGCGTCCACACATGGCTAGTTTGATGCCATTTGAAGACATAACAGCCCCAACATAGGTTTATTCACGTCACAAATGCGTATCATTGATGCTTACCATAGCCATCATATCCATCACGGTAGGACCCGGAGCGTTCGTATCCACCCTGCATCCTAGGAGGGGGAAAAAAGAGAAAATGTTAACATCACTGCTAATAAAAGACACTTGAGGATCTTAAATCAATGAAAGCGCCTACCTGTTGTCTCTGTAGCCACCAGAGTAGCCTCCACTTCTGTAGCCACCGCTGCCTCCAAAGCCCCGGTCATTGTTGCCATAGCTTCTTTCACCATAACTCCTGTCGCCATAGCTTCTGTCTCCACCATAGCTGCCTATTTAATTTAAAAAAAAAAAAAAAATTAGTACCATATAGGCATAGGCAAGATAAAAAAGTAAAATCAAGTGTGTATTTGATGATGTGCATATTTTTAGAAATATTTAGAGGTATGACTGTTTAAAGTCATACCTCTGGAATAACCTCTTCCAGATCTCCCCCGGGATCTGCTGCTTGACTGGAAGCCTCCCCTGGGACGAAGACCCTTGCCAGCTTCATCCACACGAATCGCCCGGCCGTCCAAAGACTACGAGTCAAACCCATTTGAAATTAATCGAAATGCGGTTACCAAAATGGGCGATCTGGAGGGTAGAAGCGCTCGCTTACCTTTCCGTTCATCGCCGTCATGGCGTCCTTCGCGTCTTCGACACTTTCATATTTCACAAAGCCAAACCCGCGAGATCTCCCGGTCTCTTTGTCTCGGATCACGTCCACTAAAAAGGCCGAAAAAAACCACAATCGACTTGATATTTTACCCCCAAACGGAGCTGCTATTTATCGGGAATGTTAACGGGGTAGCGCGCCTGCGATGGTAAAATGTTTTAAACCTACCCTTTTCGATGGTTCCGTACTTGCCGAAGGCCTCAGCCAGAGACTCCTCGTTGGTCTCGAAGCTCAGACCTCCAATGAACAATTTACCCTCGTCCGACATCCTCGCTTTTCCTACAAACCGAGAGAAAAGCGAATATTATATATTTGTGTATATTTTTGGAGAGAAGTTGTAGCGCTAGCTAAATTAGCCCCCGGGCCCTCGTGCGTTATTCAATCTGCGCATGCAGTTCAAAGTAGGTCACTGGTGCAGTCTCCGCAGGTAATTATAGGCTTTAGCACGTAAAATATATAAAGACCCTTTATTCAAAAGCCCTCAAGGTCCAATTGTGACTAAATATGGCAAGTAACATGTACATACGCACATTCACGTCGAGGGCGCAGGCTATGCTAGGCCGCATGGCCGTGTGCTAGGTGTCGGTTTGGAGCTAACGGGCCGCATTTTTTATCAGCGCCATTTTGTAGCATTTAAGCCCACGGTGCTCATTTTTGTTTTCCAGGCCGATTTCAATACAAGGCGAGCACACACGCGTCGTCGGGTATTACGAGCAAATCTCGGCATAGATAGGCTACAAACAAATTAGATAAATTTAACGGATGCTCCCTGCAGACCGTGCCAGGCAGACGTACACGCAAATATCAAAAAGCACGTTTTGCACGCGTCGCAGTGCTTAATTGACACACAATAAAATATATCGACATAGCAAATACAGACGGGGATTAACGTAACATAAATACGGAGAATACAAGTAAATATATACTGAAATGCATTGTCCTAAAATAAACCAAGAAAAGAGCAAATTACCTTTTAGTGATAGAGTACTGAGGCGACGACGCGGAGGTCCAGAATCAATGAGAGAGAGACCGCGCGCTCCACTTTTCACTGCTAAGCCTGATGACGTATTCGTCCGCTGCCTTTGTTCGTGATTTAAAACCACAGCGCCATTTGCGATGCAGCGGCCCGTCGAGGTAATTACACCCCTGACGGAACTTAATAAGCGGCCGGAATTATTGTCTAATTTTGAGAGGATTCTTTTTATGCGGGACTATTTAACAAACGTGTTTATCAAAGCCTTTCTTTTTCTTTATTCGACCACTGAACCGTGGACTAACGGACCACGGGGACGGGGGGGGGAGGGGGGTTGTTGGCGAGAGAAGAAGAAGAACAAGAAGAAGAAGAAGAAGGGGGTGGGGGTGGGAAGAAGAAAAGATCATTTATCATTTGTTGCAACTTTGTGTTTTTAAAAATAATGAAATTAATTTGAAAGCTATTTCGTGGATTCCCAGTGTCTGTATACATAAATACATCTATTATTAGCATGCATGTTTATTTTCTAACATTGTAAATTATTTAGCTGATGAGATAATACAGTCAAAGAGAAAAGCTACCTCGTGCTCTCCTGTTTTTGCAAGGGAAACCTCTCAAATAACCCTATTCCTGAGCTGAATAAAACTAAATAATAAGTTAATGAATGAGACACATAAATACACACTCTCTTATCAACAGATATATCAGCCCAAAAGAGCCTCATTAAAAACCTTCAGGCAGATTTCTGAGTTTTCTTTATTTTCAGTGATTTGTTTTTACCTGTTTTACATTGTGAAATTGTAAAATAGTGTGCCTTCTGCACAGAAATATTGACATTCTGCACAGAAATATTGACACATCATGCTAAGGCAATGGAATGCAAACATACCGTACATTCTTTATCATTTGTACAAAACAGTGATTAAAATAAAAGGAAACTGAAAGTTGTGTGATAGGCTACATGGGTAGGCTACATGGGTAGGCTACATGGGTAGGCTACATGGGAACTACGATGTTGCATAAAGTCGCAACAGTGAGAGCCACACAACTCAGTTTTTTCCCTCTCTGCAATGCAGTATGCACTCTGCTGCTCTTTCTCTTATTTCACAAGTTGATCAGATGTCATAGTAATTTCCTTTGAGGGGCCATCACAGTGAGTAAATCCGTTGTCCAGCAGGCTAGGGACGATGGTGAGGTTGCCGGTACGGGCGAGGGATTGAGATTTGGGCTTTCCTGCGACTCAGCCTTTGCTTGCGCCTCTGATGCATCATAACCTGCAGCTGCTTTAGCTTATAATGCAGTGTTTGATCCCTCTGAGTGGTTGAACGTAACAGACACTCACCTACAAAGATATGAAAATGCTAAAAAGGATCAAAATTTAAACATAGAATAGTGTTTAGTATACATTCAGTAAATATAAAGCTCACCTGAAGTATTTCTGTGTTGGTCAGTCCTCTGCTTATCTGTCACTGCTTCCTTTTTTGCTTGGCTTGGTTCTTCTTCTGTGTTTAAGATGGGAGATTGGAGACCCGACGGTGCAGGTGCAGGGCCCTGGCCGTGGTAGGGGGCTTTGAGAAGGTTGTTAAGGATCTGCAGAATGATTGCGATGCCATGCTGATGTTGGCTGATGCTGCTCTGACAAGAAGGAGCCAGAGTGCCTGATAGCAGAACAAGAAGTGAGGGTGAATAACCTGTACAAACATAAGCACCAAAGTTCCAACATATTCACTTTTGTAACTGTTTTCAGCTACTCAAATGTGATGATCGTCAGCAACACTCACCAGAAAATGTCCCGGAATAGAAACCTGGAGAGTGGCTCACAAAACTGTCTATGGCGGCTCCTGGCTGTGTGATCATCTCCGGCGATGAAGAAGTCTACAACAGGCAGCGAGAAGAACGAGAATAATGCAGAGATGTTGGTGGAGATACACTTTAATAAGGGACTACACAAGACTAACCTTTTTGCTAGCTGTGGCAGGCACCGGGCTCGCAGCTGGGCCGGAGCCTGATTGGTGTGAACATCTGCTATGTGGACAAACCGGAGTTACAGCACGACCCGGAGAGGGGTGCGAGGGGCAGAAGGGATCATTGCAGGACACAGTATGGGTAGTGTTCTCTGAAACGGAGGTGCAGCCCTTTAAGTTAAACTGGGGTCTTGGTCTTTGAGGGCTGAACTGCGACAAGGACGGTCCCTGTGCTGAGGTGAAGGTTTGAGAGGTGGGCGGCGTGTTGGATCTGCCGGCGTTGGCGTCGACCGCCCTTGGGTCCTGTTTCCACTGCAGATCTGTGACGTCCTGAGCCGACAGCTGGAGCTCCACATACATCATGTGGGTGCCAACTTCAAGGTTGATATATATTGGGGAGCGCCCAGACAGGAAGTCTCTGACCTACACCAGGAACAAAACACTTAGTTCTGATGCAGGCTGCCACCATAGTAACTGAGACTGTGGCTGAATACAACAAACATCACCTTATCTCCCTTTACAAATGAAGCATGAAGCTGCACTGGTGTGTGTGTGTGTACTTTATTATTATCTATAGGATTAGAGCTTTTGTGAAGCATATGATGCACTCATGTTGGAATTCACAGTGTAACCGTACACATAATTTATAGCAATCACTTAGAATTAGACATCAGACTAAACAGCTACCTGGACTTCTGTTAAACTTTCCAAAATATCCTTGAAACTTCTTTCAGCTCTCTGAGTTGGACTCTGGGACAGTAAAAACAAAGAGAAGAAATCATTCTTTCCATTCAGTCACTGATTTCACCACATTTCTTGTTTCGGTTTTAGTAAATTACTTACAGCCAATCCAGCTTCAATGACAGGTATGAGGGTGAGTTTGCTGCCATCTGTTACACCCAGGTCCAACAGGCTTCCCGCAGTCAGCTGTCTGTCACGGACCCGTTTGTGGTCAACGACTGAGTAACTCATTAATGTGCGTGGTTTGGTGGAGGACGCAAACTCACCGGTGTTTGTGCACAAGAACAATTCTGTCCGTGTGCAGTCTCAGTCTTCTGGAGATATGTGTCCTCAGTCCCTCCACAGTCTCCCCTCGGGAAATGGTGAGTTCCACCGGGGTGCCGGTCGTTGAGGCGATGGCCAAACGCATGGTGGGCAGACCAGTGGAGACCTCAGCCCCGCAGTGTGCAGAGCGACCTGGGGGGAAGCTACAGACCCCCTGCTGCTGCTCCATTCTACCGATAAAGCCCGATTCCGGTCGCTACAGCTCCTCTCGCTGGCTGTGTCAGCCGCTGCAATACTCAGCCGGTGCGTAAAAACACCTCAACCCTTTCAGTAAACGCCCCGCCCACCGGGACACAAAGCCAATCAGTGACCGCCTTAAGAGCAGGCAGCGTGTTCTGACCAATCAGAGCGCCCGCTTCCACACCTGGCTTCAGCCTGGCGGGAGTCATTTACCATTCATAAATGATGCAATCTGCACAGAGGTTTGATATTTATTCCAGGGTGTCGTCATATGAGACTGTCCAGGCGCATAGACAAACAATGAATCACATTATTTATCATGTTTAAACAGGTCATGTTTTCTCCTGTTTCTGGACGAAGTACGCTGATTATGTACTCAATTAATGATGCTTTGTTAATAGAAATAAAGTATATGTGTACATGCATATAGATATATATATATATATTCGTATATAGATATATATTCGTATTATTTTCCATGTGAAAATGGATTTTCTGAATGATAAAGATATGATTTCATCCTGAAACCCTTTCACACATGCCCACCTCTCCGAATGCTGGGAAATAACCTCACAGACGCCGTTTTGGACGGCTCTTTGTATCCTGCGGGTCCTTTCACTTCAGCTGCTTAGCATTCCAGTCCAGTATCAGGTCCGCCACAGGATGTCAGGATGCACCTGTCACAATCGCAGGGTGAGGAGGAGCAGCCTGGAGTAAAGTGACGTAGGAAGCCTGGGCGGTCACAGAAATGTAGCTAATATGCCTCTGTTAATGGCGGCTAAAAATAGCTGCACCCCTCCACACACACACTTTATCCAGCGTGCGTCATATCGCCTACCTCTTTTCCTTGATCCGCCCCCGCCCTCACTAACGCTCAGACACATTTTTCTCGCCGTGTTTCAACCTGTGCGTCAAAATAAAACGATTCCTCTGTGGTCTAATGAAACGAATCATTGTTTAATCAGTCATTATGTCATCAGTATTCTGGGCACACTTTGTGTAGACACATTAACATTTTTGCTGAACCACTGCAATTTAAAAAGGAATTAATAAGCTTTTCTTGTTTATAGTGACCTTTGCAATTATTGGATGCACTTGGTTTCTCAGTGGAATTTTGTCCTCCCCGTCTCCTTGGACCATCCTTCACATCCTCCTTCTCAGGTCTCTACAACATCTCACACACATGAGCGAGAAGGGAGAGATGGCTGCTTTTCATTCCTCAGACCTCGCCGAGAACAATTCCACAGGATGTCCTGCTCTCCAGAGCAAGCGCAGACGCAGTGCTGACGTCACCCATCCTGGAACCCACACACACACACACACACGCACACACACATTCCGTGTTCATTCTCTCCTCGTTTATATCACCCCTACTCGGCCTCTCTGGCACCATTTCCCAGATGTTCTATTATGTTCTACCGAGAGTTCCTGAAATTCTAGAGGTGGAATTCAAAGAATTCACGGTGCTTTGACTGCATGTTTGTTGCACTGAGAAATACAAAAGAATAAAATAAAGAGGCCTTTCTGCCTTCAAAACAACAGCCAGATCCTCGATATAAATATCTAAATACATAGAAAAACCGACAATGGTGGCAATTTAGATCGTTTTCAAATGTCGACCCTCATGAAGATAGATAGATAGATAGATAGATAGATAGATAGATAGATAGATAGATAGATAGATAGATAGATAGATAGATAGATAGATAGATAGATAGATAGATAGATACAATGGGGAAGGGCTGCCACCGTGTGGTCAAATGTGACATTACTCCAACTAGTGCCCGTCTCTTGACCTCGAAATAGCTAAACTGCCACCTTAAACGAGGAGACCAAAGTATATTGAAGATATAAAAAAAATCGACATGTCTGGACCGATGGCAAACACTAAACCAACCGATCTTTCGCCTCGGAAGAGGATTGTCATTCATGAGCATCTGCTGTGAATGAGGACGGATTTTCTCCTCCAACCCGCATCATCAGCCTCCTCCGCCAACGTCAGCGGTGGTCACGTGGTCCGCTGTTGGTGGGTGTGTCCTATCGCGTGAGGGTTCATTCATAACTACAGTCGCGTTTTGGAGCCCAAACTGAAGTATGCAGACGGGCCAGGCTGGACCGGAGTCTACAGACAGGTGAGTCCGATCCCGGGCCGGGTCTCATCCGGACCTGTCCCAGTTCAGGCGATGTTATCTCCTCTGTTATGTAAAATGAGGGATGGCTGGTGCGCCTCGGCTTCAGATCCTCGCTGGATTCGAATTGCAGTGAGGGGCGCCCGGGGACCACAGAGGGGAGCCTCCGTGTCCGGCCCACGAAGGATTCAGCCCTGATCTGTTTCCCACAGGGTGCCAACGGACGACGCGAGAATGTGGGACAGCCCCGGTCGGCGGTTTTTCACCGGAGAGAGGAAGACAGTGGTGCTGAGGCTGCTGCCGCTGCTGCCGCTGGGCGCCGCCGGCTGCAGCGGCTCGCTGTAGTCCGCCTGCACAGAGCGGAGGGAAGCTGCTCCAACACCGCCTATATAAACCGTAAGACAGATCGGAACACCATCAGCTGCACCCCCCCCCCCCCCCCCCCCCCCAAACCTCATCCTATGTCAGCGCACGCTGCGCGAAACAGCCAGGCATCACTACAGTGACGGAATCTGTCTGTCCGCGCCGTGTGTCCGACCATCTGTCCAAATAAGAGATGATGTGACCATCACCATCAAGTCACTGGAACCTGAACCGCTCACACTTCCGCGCTCACGCACGCACGGCCACACACATACACTGCACGGCCACACACATACAGATAAACAGCAACGACCATATATATTACTAGAGTCTTCCCAGGGGAATATATTTGTATAAAGCCGATTTAATGCCAATAAACAGGATTCTATCGTTTTGTTTATGCTGTTTCTATACGGCCAGGATGCTCCTCTTTGTCTCCATCTCGTGCCTCCAGTATGTATGTAATATTACATAAAACGGGACACTCACATGTTCTGGGTGTGTGCTGCAGAGTCGCCAGCACGACTAAGAATGCAGTAATCGGTGTTACACAAGCTCCAGCCCGTGTGAATAATCATGTTACTGTCATGGAATGACCAGAAACCAGTTTGACTGTAAAATCAACCCCCCCAGATTGTCTGAAGCCCTCGGCACTTAAGTTGATATTGGGCGGTGACGGCTGTGTCTGACCTCTGCAGGGCTCTCTCTCGCTGACCTGGACCATGAGCAATGCTTTGGCTGCTCTTCCAAGTCTGACGGAGAACTCCACTGTGAGTAGCAACCACGACTTTACACACCTTGCATCTTCACTCCGCCCTTTGCATGGATGGAGGAGTAGCTGAAGCAGGGAGGGTGGCGGTGGGTGATTCCTGGGCAGTTAGAGGCGTCTGTCCGACCGTCAATCTGTCCGTCCGATGGGAGAACTGACGGCCGGTCGCCAGACAATGTGCGTTAGGAAGCTTGAAGGGAGAAAATAGCTCAGCTGTCCCTCCATTTGATTGATTAAACTGTTCTCCCTGTTCGGCTGAGCTTGGAAAAACAGGCACTTTGACAAGCTTGGCGTTTTCCTCTGCGTGCACGCACACACGCGTGTCACTGTGGCTGAATAGAGTGTGTGTGTGTGTGTGTGTGTGTGCCCCATAATTGCAACACAGTTTTTCCTGTGCTGCTGCTTTTGTTCAAATGCTAATTTATTTTTTTATATATATCCAGCGAGGAGTTTTATGAGTTCCTCAAGACTTCTTAAAACGTTTGTCTTGTTTTTTAGGAGGGGGGGTGGGGGTGGGGGTGTAAAAGGTTCCCCATGGGAAGAGGAGCCAGGAAAGTCTGGTGTGGGGATTGCTCATGTGCGTCTGCATCCTCCTCGGATTTCCATTTTTAGCTTGCGGAGGCCTCGCTTCTCTCTCATTGAGAGGAGCCGGGAAATTGAATTAAGGGTCTCACTGACGTTTCGATTAGCATCCCCCAAGCTCACTCAGCCAAGACTATTAATCAGGGAGAGTGGAGAACAGGACAGCCGCGCTGTCAGCTACGTGAAGACAGAGCCGGATCTGCGGGAGTTGCGCGCATGAACGTCGCTGAGGGAGAGGAGAACATTTTCTCCAGCCTCGATTATGGTCCTTATTAAACGTTACAACACTTATGTGACACCCTGGCGCGGCGCAGAGATCCTTCACTGGAGAAAAGGGAGGAAAGAAATAGGCAGAAAAATGTATTATTGTCCCAGCAGGATTGGCGCAGAGGCCAGGTTTACAATGCTGGTGCTATTACAGGAATATTGCGCTCCAATTAGTTATTGTGTAACACCCGCAGTTACAGAGGGCGCAGACCATCAAGGTTGAGCAGATTGTTGCTGCAGGCTTCACTATTCACGCGTATACTGTTTATTTTTATGTACATCTGGTCTCTGTGTACGTGCGGGTGTTGGTTTTATGGCTCACTAGCATCTGGAAATTGTTACCTTACTTTCTTTGACCTGCCTCTAAATCACCCACCGCCTCTAACTAAGACAAAGAAAGCAAACGCACGGATCCAGTGGGAAATACTTGGACTCTGCTGATCACTCCTCCATTACTATACACGCAGTCTTTACAGGCTCCCGTGCTTCTTCCCCAGGAGGTGCCCGTGTCTGCAGGCCAGGCGGAGAACTATGTGCTGCTGCTGGTGCTGCTGAGCATCTTTGCCGGGGGGACCCTGGTCCTGCTCTCTCTGCTGCTCCTCTTCTGCCACCGCTGCTGCATGGGCGGACGCCGCTACTCCAGGTGCGAGGGCCGCGGCGGAAGCGCAAACGGAGATTCCGCGTCTTTTTGGTGTGATGATTGTGAAACTGACTGTGGAGTCTTGCCCCCGTTCAGGGCCAGCGATGACCTCGAGAAGACAAACACCACCTACGCGGAAGACTCTCAGCCCACTCAAGGTAGGAGCGGCGTGAAGATTCGTTTAAACGTTTCTTCTGGCGCGCAGGGTTCGCTTCCAGTGTCTCCCTCTCCCAGAAATCACCATTCACCTGGACGAATCAGACGCCCTCTCAGCCGCCAGCTGTCACGATGGAGAGTCCGAGCGCTTCGTCTCCACTGGTTATACCGGCCGAAGAGTCTCTTTCAATGAATCTGCACTTTATGAGAAGGAGAAGACGACTCAAAGCGACAAAGTGCGCAGGTAGTGATCCTCTTTTATCGACATCTGCGCTAAGCAGCCGTGACAGGTTCTAACCAACCGTCTCGGTGCCTGTTTCTCAGGTACACGCTGACAGAGGGAGACTTTCACCACCTCAAGAAGGCCCGGCTGACACACTTACACCTGCCGCCGGCTCCCTGCGACCTGAAGATTCTTACCATCATGGAATGCGACTCAGCAGGGAGCAGCACCAACAACATCAGCGAGACCGCGTCTCCCAACCTCCCCGTCACCATCTACCAGGTGAGCTGTCATCGCCTTACCCCCACCTGACTGCATCCAAGCGTCTCTAACTTGGACTGATTCCCGTCTCCAGCCCAGTGAGAGACAAGTCCTGGACTGGACTGGGCAGGGCCTCAGTGGGGGTCTGCCAGGAGATACGTGCCACTCCACAATCCTGGAGCTGGGGCCCGGACAGGCTTCCGTAACAATGAAGGAGAGGTCCCAAACAGTGAGTTTCACCTTCTCCAACATGTGGGGTGATGAAGGAATGAATGCAGATGCATTCAAATGCAGAGGAATATTCACTGGATTACCTGCTATAGATGCTAAAACCGCAGCTGAAGTGGCTTTAGATCTCACTCACGGCAGATGGTTGAAAATGCACCTCGTTATCATGTCCAAAAATGGCTGAAAATGTAGGACTTTATGCTTCCTCCTGCACTGATGCCAAGAAGACTCTAAACCAAACCACTGGTTCTATTTAAAAAGCTTTTATCTGATCAACAGCTGGGTATTATTTTTTTGTTTGCTTCAGATTTACATGCTAAGGACACTGCTGCTCACAGCATGAAAAAGCCCAATCCCATAAAGGCTTTGCCCCCCGCCCCGATTCATCTCGGCTTGTTCAACCAACCCGAAAAATCTCATCAGGTTCCGCCGCTGCTCTCGTTCTTTCTTGCTCCTCTCAGATGGAGGCCATCAGGGACAGGCGAGAGGCGGAGAAGGAAAAGGGGACGAGAACACAAGTGCCAGGCCAAACCTCGGTTCTACAGTTCCTTTCTAAGCTGCGGCGCCATGCGAGTTTGGAGGGGGCGGGGCCTTACTTTAAGAGATGGAAGTTTGACAGCAGCCACAGGGCTGCTAGTCTGGATGCCAAAGGTTTGGCTAAACGTCATGAATGATGACCACTTCTGAAGTTGTTTAAAGGACAGTGAAAAGCTTTACGTTGTCCTTTACGGTCTCACGTCAGGATCTCCGAAGAGGAGACCCTTCCAGAGGCAGAGGGCAGCGAGTGAAACTGCCGACCACACCGGAGACGACTCCCCTCCGCTGCGAGATGAGGTCATCGACTCTGTTGCTCGCACACCCACCCAGGCCGGGGGCCTCCAGGCTCTCTCAGCAGAATCCCTGTCCCACCCGGGAAACTTGGACTTTCACAACAGGTGCGTTCTTTCTCATGATGCCACGTGATGCGCCGTGAAATACCGATTAAATGACTGTTTATCTGTGCAGGCTGAACCTGGAGGTGGGCGGCGGTAGCGGTAGCGCAAAGGTGGACATCCCAGCAGCTGGTGTTCACTCCCAGCAGCCAAAGGAGGCCACAGAACATCTGACAGGAGAAGAGGAAACAAACTTTGGGTCAATCAGAAGGACAGAAGTTACAGAAGAAGAGAAGAAAGAAGCCGCCATACTGGGAAGATCAACCAAAAATACAGAGATGGAGCAGGTGGCATCACATGTGAGGAAGAGGACAGGAGAAGAAGTAGAAGATGGAGATGAATCGGTCTCAGAGGCCGTGGTCAGAGGAAGGGCCGACTCAGGCTCATCGCTTTCCTTCGTGATTCGCCAGGAGAGTTTGGAGGTGGCTCCCTCTTTGTATAGAGACATCTGGAGCTTGAGAGCGTCCCTGGAACAATATGTGTCATCAGACCAGAGCAGCACAGATCACGAGTCCGTCCGCAGTGACGCCGACAGCATCTCGTCCCTCTGCGGCGCAGGAGGTCGCTCCGGCCTGGACAGCTGCCTGTCGCAAGACTTGGATGACGACCCTGAAGGAGACGTGGAAGCGGACGTTTTGGACGGAGTCACCAGAGGGGACAATGACATGGGAAACGGAGTTGGGGGAGAGGCTGAGGCGGGGAACCGTAAGCTCCTTCAGATGGACAGTGGCTATGCCTCCATCGAGGCGCCATCCCGAGCCCCCGAGGAAATGCGTCTGTTCGGGACTCCTGGAGCTCCTCGGGGGAAGACGGCATCCGAGAGGAGGATGTTCTTTACCAGCTCTGGGAGGAAAGGCTCGGTGTGCGAGAGCATCGAGGCCAAGCTCTTCCAGGAGGAGCTGGAGGACGAGATGAAGAGGGCGCCGAGGAGAAACCGAAGACCTGCGCCCAGCCGAGTCCTCCTCAGGAACAACCCAAATCCCATCAGGATCCACAACCACAGCTGGGGTCTCCACTGATGAAGGTCATCCCGTCGGCCTCCAGCCCTCACAAACCCCGCCTTCGGCACCGAGACTACAGCATCGACGAGAAGACGGACGCTCTTTTCAACGAGTTCCTCAGACACGATCCCAGATTTGACCAACAGGATTCTCCGATGCGCACCAGGCACAGATCCAGAGTCCACCTCCGGAAACAATGGCAGAGACATAAGCAATACAGTGACCCCGGGTCAGGTGACGGGGGCAGATACTCCCCGTCCTTGGAGAGGCAGAGGTTCACGCCGCTGAGGCGCGGCGACAGCGCCGGGTACCCTCTGGACACCAGGTATCACAGCACACTCTCACGCATTGCGAGCGCCGCGGACGAAGAAGCCAGCGAGGTTGCGGCTTGCGAGGAAGCAGCCAAAGTCGGCACGGAGGACAGCGACCGTCCGAGCGAAGGGGACGCAGGCGGCGCCGCAGACACGGCGCAGAGCCGCAGAGCGTCCGGTGGCCACGCAACCACAAACGACACGGAAAGCACAATCAGCCGGGCTTCGACCACTGCGGCGGCACGGGAGAGCCACATGGACCCCAGAGTGGACAACCGGAACAACAACAGCAGTCAAGCTATTTTGTCAGAAGCTTCCCTCCCGGCGGAGTCGGACCTGGCGGACAAGCTGGCGGCGTCGGTGGAGGAGAGGCTCTACGGCGGCCTGCGGGGCCAGGGAGAGACGGATCAGGCGCTTCGAGTCTCTCACACGGCCTCACCTGGCTTCAGTCCCAGTTAACCTGACAAAAACAAACCACCTTCTGCTTCATCATTTATTTCAGATTCAACTGTAGTCAGCGGACTTAAAAAAAGAAGCTCCATCATGTCTTTGATTAGCGTCCCCCTCATGGATCACGGTTCATGTAAATACGGTCCGATGCGTCGCAGACATTCATAGACAGAACTTGGATGTTTTAGATCTTCCAGCATGTCCATTCAGACCTTATGTTCCACTGTGATACCATGTGACCACCATCACGACGAAACGCATTCATTCGCATAGCTTTGAAAATAGAAGTCTGTCTTTTAAAAAGAAAAGTCACACAGAAAAAAAACAGATTTGGAGGAATTCTCAGCATGCTACTGTATGTCCCTACATGTAGGTCTGTGTGAATACTGTACAGATCCGCGGGGGTAACAAACCTAAGTAGGAACATCGTAAACCCTTCAAGGTGTCCTCCCTGACCACTAGAGGCCATTTTCTTTAAATAAATCTAAATTATAACTAAAGAACTGTGAGGTCAGGATCTCTGTTGGTTTGCAATCATATTAACAAGGGTAAATCCCAGTTTTTATATCGCCTTAACTGGCAGCCTGTCTCATTCACACAAATTGATGATTACGTCCAAGGGGGTTAGAGTGTACACCGTTGCTCGGGAAACGGCTTCTTCCGCACAGGTTGTACATGTGAGCCTCATATCACTTAGAGGAAAAAAAAATTAAACTTTTATTCTGAAGACGAGAGCAGAAGATTTAAGCGTCTGTCACCTTTTTAAAGGCCGGCGGAGGCACATGTTAATTCTGTTTGAATTTCAGCATTAAAAAACAAACCAAAAAACCCAGCGTGACGCGTTCACTGCCCGTGCAAATCCCCGCCGACCCCCACGGCGGAAGAGGCTCCGGCTAACCTGACAGCTGCGATTCTCCCCACGTCCCGGCCCGCAGAGCCGCTGAGGCTATAAGCGCCCATCTCTTCCCTCCCTCCCTCAGATTTGTGACTCACCTGCTCTCTGATCTATTCCGAGCAGGGGCTGACGACGGCTGCACAAGTGTGGTGCTGGTGTGTGTGTGTGTGTGTTGGGGGGGATGGGGGGCTGGGCCAGCTGATGTGATCAGCACAACAAAGAGCTTTGCTGGAGAAGGGTTCCTGGGTGATTATGATGGCACCGAACGGACAGAGGAAAGTAAATTTGACGCCTAAACAGGCAAATGTAGCGTGATAATCATGAGGATAACGCCGGGCTGTTTAACGGAAATGATCATCCAACAAAATGGCCTGGTTGGGACATATTTTATATAAATAATAATTATAAAATATTCATTGGGAAAAAAAACAAAACAAAAACTATATATTCCAACATCTGGCGGCGGCTCTGAAGCACTTTCCCTTTCTTCAAGCTCTGTACAGCATGCAGTCGTTACGAGGGTGGTGGGACTATCTTAATCGTCTCGTCGTAGCTCTGAATATAGAATTATTATTCGGTGTTTTTGGTGTGGTTTCGCCTTTAATAAGTTTTTTTTAATCACATCACAATGAGTCTTAAAAATTGCCTTGAGGGTTCTGTGAAAACCAAAGGTGATAACGGTGCTGGCGGGGTTTCAAATGCCCAACGCGATGATCGGATCTCTGGAGAGGGTGAAGAGGACAGATGACACGACTGAAGGACAAAAAGGGGGAAAAACGCCATATTTGCAGCCAGTGTCTCAGTCATGGAGAAAGAAAATAACAGAACATCTCATGCTGTCTTCCTCTTCGTCACTCATGCCACATCTTAAAAAGGCCGGTGGGCCAGGATGTGTTGGTGTGTGTGTGTGTATGCGTGTGTTGTTGGGGTGGGGGGGTAACGTCAGCAGGTTTCTCTTAAAGTGTGGGCTCCAGGCAGAGGAATCAGGGCAGATCAACCTGCGAGGGGAGCAGATATAAAGAGATGGTTCAGAGGAAGATACCAGAAGATAGAAAATAAAAGCATTCATTGGTGTTGCAAAGAAAAAGAGAGGAGGAGAAGGAGCACACAGCCCACTTCTTCTCATGCTGGGTGAGTCATCCCCAGAACAGATTAACACACAACATCTCTGCAATGCAGCCATGACAAACAGCATCGCTCCGCGAGCGCGTTGTATGTGTGAGAGATTGAAAAGAGCAAACCGTGGGTGGCGGCCCCACAGAGAAGATGACAACTGCCTGCGCCATCTACAGTAGCCACCCTCGGCAGCAACACGAGGGTCAGCGATGATCCCCAAATTACATGATTCGGAGCCAGTGAGGCCGGCGTTTTTGGAGCGCTGTTGTTTTAAAAAGCAGAAAATGATGCTGTGGTCATTTCTGCGGAGGTCTTTCAGAATAAAAGCATGGAAATGATCCTGTTTTTGTGATTGTATAGGAAACCGCCCGTGTGTTTGCTTCTGGTGAGCGTCCTGTAAACCAACACAACTCCCCCCTCGGCTCCCTCTTCTCATCCAGATCTGCTGCCCCTGTTCTGAATGTGTTCTTGTGCGGATTTTACAAAATAAAAGCATTTTTGATGCACGGCGTGAAGGCGCTCACCAGGCGGGCTGTTTCTGTCACTGCTGTTTGCATGTAGAGAGCTTGCGGATCTTGCTGGCTGTAGAAACTCCTTTGCGTGAAGGGTTGGATGAAGAGGAGGACCGGCGTTCAGCTTTGGCTTTGCTGTTCAGAGACGCCGCCTCTGTCCCGTTGACACACACTGGCTTGGCCAGAGCTGGGCTGTGGTCCGCGCTTCCCTCATCCAGATTATCATCCGCCACTTGTCCTGAACAAAAACACATTTAGGATCCTCAATAGCCAAGTGGTGGCGTTAACTATCTGTCGGATAATGCCTTGAATGCCTTGAATAAATAACGGTGCTGGAGTGGAGCCTGGAAAATCCATTCACACTTCAAGCACACTATTTTTAGCCCACTTCATTCACATTCTGCACCCCCGTTTGGGTTTTATGTGGGGCAACACTTCCAGATACCCGAGACCAGCGCATGTAACAGTAGCAGCAGTTGCCTAGCAACCGTTAAAGGACCGGAACTCTTTGGGGGGGGCATATAGAAAGAGGAGCTGGGAAATAAATGTTAAAAATCTTCAAAAAATGTTGATACTGATTCTGCTGAATGCCGGGGAGCCTGTAGACGCACATTTGTGGACTGTAAACATCTCGGTGTAGTATCCATACATACGCAGGAGCGTACGCATGCAACGCGCATCGGTGCGACTCCACAGTGACTTCACGTCCCTGGCAACATTTTAATGTTTGTGAAAATTTCCTTCCCTGAATGAGCAGCCATCTGGCAGTGTGTGCAATGTGATTAACGCTCATAAAAACACTGGTGTTTGCAGACTGATGCAGCCACCCACCCACGCAGCCCCTCCCCTTTCTGTTAAATGCTGCTAGGTCACAGGGTTGGAGGGGGCAAACCCCGGGTACGTCATCGGACCATTCACGACATTCTCCCTCGCATGAATCATGACGTCCGCCCTGGGTGTCACTCACCTGGCACTGTGAAGTCCTGAGTGTATATGATCTCGTCTTCTCCGTCGTAGAGCTCGTCATCGTCCTCCTCCGCGTAGCCGTGCAGGTCCTCCAGGTAGGGCACCACCGTCATGCTCCGCCACGGGTCCCTGCACTCTGCGCTGGCAGGGATGGGCACGGGGGACTCGGACGGAGGGTGTTTCTTACGCACCCAGCTGGAGAACACAGGCGCGAAGATATTTAATTCTGACGTAAAGCCAGAGCCGTAAACGGGTCAACAAATGACAAATAATGAAGCTCTTGCCTGTGTTGCCTTATTTTCTGTATGGAGAACCTTTTTGCAGGGTCGTACTCGAGCATTCCTGCACGACACAAAAGAGCAAACGCTGTTGAGAGGCCACAGCACCGTCAGATAAAGCTAGAAAAGGAGATCACAGGTAAAATACGGAGCCACCGGCATGAGGTGTCCAACTGCTGAGACACAATTAATTAATTATCATAATGTGAAGTGAGCGTGTGGGGGGGGGGGGGGGATGTCAGTGATAAGGCAGCAGTGATGCAGTACCCATCTAGACCTAATAATGCAATTGTCTCCCAGTAAGCAGAGAGGGGCAGCATGCAGAGTGCTGATAGTGGGGCTGTGGCGGCTGAAGGACATCTTTTGTAGCCCTGGTCTTATTTTAGACCATGTAATTACGGAACATCTCTTAGCCGCTGCGTCATCACAGATTTGCTCACATAAAATGGAGGATGGAGGGAGGATGAGGTCCACAACCTGGAAGAGTCCCGAAGCTTTCGCCCCCGTTTCCTCCTCAATACCAGTGTGAGATTACAGGTGAAATAAAACTTATTATGAAAAGGGTCACTTTGAATCACCAAACACTATGAAACTGACTTAATTTATGGGCCTTTTGTGACAATCCCTTTTTTATTTCTCATTTATTCGTGTGATTATTGGCTTGACTGGGGCTTTTCGAGCAGGGAAAAGCTTTGCGGTAGTATGATGTCGGTGGATGAACCGTTTAGTATTCTGCTCCACATCAATGGAAGATACGTCAGACAGTCGGAGGGATTTCTACACTTTGGAGGAAACCTTCCTGCCCAGCGTCAGAGTAACTGGGGACACAGCGCCACCTACTGGCTACCGAGGTCATTTAGCAGCATTAAATCAAATATGCGTTTATAACAATAATTATTTCTATAAATAATCAGGAGCAGGATCCTGTGCACACCGACCTCGCAGCAGGTCCGACAGGAGAGGTCCACATTCTTCTGGAACAGTGTAATCTCCTTTTCCAATGTTCTCAAATAGCTTATAGATGTTGTCCCCCTCGAATGGATACAGACTTGTTGTAATGTTGTATCTGAAGGAAGATGGTAGGAGTGCGTTAGTGGCGAGAAGCTCTTCACAGCATCCTAGTCAACGACCGGGCGCTCACAGTGTTACTCCAGCGGACCAAATGTCCACTTTAAACCCTGAAAAGGTGTCCAGGCCGTTGGCGATCTCTGGTGGCTGGAAGGCCGGGGAGCCCTGACTGGTTCGACAGGTGTCGTCCTCCGCAAAAGGATGAAGGGCCTGAAAAACAGAGCCAGCGGCGACGCCGCTACAGCAAACAAACGCCACAGGAGGCCGTGCGGGCGGAGGCAGCCGGGACTCACCTCCGCGACTCCCAGGTCAGAGATTTTGAGCGCCCCGTCTGTGGTCAGCAGCAGATTTCCTGGTTTAATGTCTTTGTGAACGATTCCCTGGCTGTGCAAATATTCAAGGCCATCTAAAAGTTGGCAAAAGTACCTGAAAATAAGAGAGTCAGACTGAGGGGCGTGTCTCCGGGACTGAATGGACCTTCATTTCTGCTGGGCTACAGCAGCAGTTCAGGGTCTAAACTTAGGCCTGAAGGAATCTCTGCACTGAGGCCCAAACTAAATATAGCAGAGTGGCTGAAAAACCAGGAAACCAAGAGGGAGACCTGCCAGACTCACCCGTGAGCTTGAAATACTGGAAACCTTTTCTCTGGGACGCTGTCCAACATTTCTTGCATCCCACAAACGCAATACTCCATCACCATATACGTGAGCGGGGAGTTAAGGGGATTAGTTAGCGAACACGCAGGTATTCAGAGGGACACAGGGAGGTTGAAAACTGGGCGGAAGGATATATTTTCTGCTTCTCTTCGTTGTAGAGAACGTCAACCAACTGGATCACGTTCTTGTGTTGGAGTCTCCTTAGCAGCTGTATTTCCCTGTGAACACAAAGAAATAAGTCGGCTGTTCTGTTAACGTTCAGCCGTCGTGACTCACGGCACCGGTGAAGCTGGGAATAACGGGAGGAGCTCTGCGTCCCGCTCGGAGAGGGACATTTTGCACGCGGGCAGAAGAAATAAACGCCCCCCCCCCCCCTCACAATTGCAGGCGCGACTATTATCATTTGTTTTACTGCTGTGCTAATCACATTAGCCTGGGCGGCCGGCGCACAAAGCAGCACTTAATTTAACTTTCTCGATTAAAAACAGGCGGTTGTGCAGGATTTGGGAGCCGCAGCTGGCAGGTCTGTGGGCGGAAAACCACAGTTTGTGTCGCGGTTCTCCTCCTTTTCGACAGCCCGTCGGCACGATTCCCGGCAGACCGTGCACGCGTCGCAGGAGCACTGCCCTGGCACGGGCCGGGGTTAAAACGTGAAGGACGCGCCGCCGCGCCGTTTATGCAAATGGATTCTGAAATGTGGCCTTTGCTTCACATCGTGGCTGCAGCAGCCACGGACCTTGTGTTCAAGGCCCGCGGCGGCTGCAGCTAAAGGTCAAGAGTTCAGCAGTGACTTCCATGGCAACAACAGCACAATCCCAACTACACATCTGACAGGGTGTGTGTGTGTGTGCGTGCTGTCATCCCAAACAGATAATATCTGTCTTTGACTGTCGCTGTGGAAACAAAGACGGCGATCTGCTCGATCCCGACCGAGCGTGTCCGCATAAATGCCGACCCTGACAAAACAGGAAGTGTCGCAGCGACAGGAACGCTAATCGGGCTGGAATGGTGAGGCCGGAATTCCAGAGTTTCCACACACAAACAGATTACTGGTGTCTGCCTCCTCCTACTGAGAAACGCCGAGCCTCCAGCAAAGGCGGCAGGGGGAGAACGGTGAAGGAAAATGACAAGTCTGTGCAAAGCTGCGGCCAGATCTGTGATGTTATCTAGGAGGGAAGCGCTAATAGAACAGGAATAACTCTGGCCTGGGCGACACTGAAGGTGGACGCCAACGTGTTCACGGGTTTCAGATAAGAGGCGACGATGCCGACGAGGCGGCAGCATCCGTGTTAGCGTCCGGCTGTTACTGGGATGGAATCTGAGCGTCCTGACGAGTCAACGCAGCAGAGATTACATTTAACAAGATTTTGTGATTGTCTGATAGGAGAGGACACAAGAGTTTTATCAGAGGATGGAACCTGCCGTTAGAGGGTGGAAGAATACGTGGAAGAGAGGGAAAAACTAAAATCAAAAACAGCAAACTTACTTTTTCACATTAGCTTCTCCGTTAGGAATCCTCCTCAACTTCTTCTTCTTCAGGATCTTAACAGCCCTGCGGCAAAGCGTCTCCGAGTCCAGCATCTCCTTCACTTTGCCGTACGACCCCTCCCCGAGGAGGTCTCCCATCAGATACTTCCCGATCAGCTTCGCCCGCTTCCTCCTGGGCTGGTAGATCACCTCCGTGGAGTCGATGCGGTGGATGAACGTGTCCATCTCCATCAGCTCGTTCTCGTTCAGGTAGTCGAGGTGATGCAGCTCGGCGGCGCTCATGGCTGGTTCCCCCCTACTTTCGGTCCCGTGCGAGAATATTCTTCAGCCGCTGCGGGAGGGGAAGGGGAAGGGGGGGTAATCCGCCGCTAACCTCTCGGCTCTGAGCCGCGGGTTTTAATTCCACGAGACGGCAAACAAGTGATGCACAAAAACACTGAACATGGAAGGGGGAGTTATTAAGGCCTGAGTGGGGGGGGATACAGTGGAAGGGGGACTCAATCCCAACACGTAAACATCTCTTAATTGCAGAGGTCCTAGCAGAGGGTCCAGGAACGTCAGTACCTCATATGTGCATTCCGTACAATGTCTGACAGGTGCCGTTTGTGGTGATTTTAAAGATATAAGAGCGACTCTTAAGTTCTCAGAGATTAATACCGTTCAGCCTCAGTTGGAGGAAGGAGGTCTTGCTTCAATGACATCCTCAAAAGGTCCATTCTTGAGGAATTTCCGCCAATGTTCTTGCACGAACAGGTCGGGAAATCCAAGCTGTGTGGTCTCACACAGCAGCGGTGGCGGCCTGACCCCCAGGGGCCCCTTCAACCGATCCCTGTCCAACCGTCCTCAGGTGTCTGCCATGCCGCCACGTTTTTGCAGCAAGTACCTGAAAAGGACGACAGTTATTCCAAATGTACGACGCGAAATTACCCAAAGCCTTTTTTTTAATATTTAGCGCTATTCGGAAAAGATCTGCCCGTGCTCGCGTACGGTACTTAACATTAACGGGGTTCCGATTAACCTTGCGAATACTAATCGGCACGCTTTCTGGGAGATTCGCTTGAAAACCGATTGCGTCCACTTTAACAAACAAATGTTACAAAGGTAAACTATTAGCCAGCTATTTGGCTAGCAGCGCCGCTGCTTGAATGAGTTATGCTAGTTTATCGGCGTTAACTGTCACTTCGTGGCGGCTCGCTGGGCACACCTCCAGCCATATTACACACGGAAGCCTGATTTAAAACAACCTAGATTGATTTAGTGTCGCTGAGCTCCAACGACGCACAACCGGCAACACAAGCAAAACGTCGTCACACAACTACAGCTAAATGGGGTTGTGCGGCGTTAGCTCGGGAACTTTACCTGGCGTTATGATTGTTAGCAAAGCTCACTCTGTGTCGCCGACAGAGCCCCGTGTGTAATAAAACACTAAACCCACTGCGACGTGCTCACCACAAAACGTCCCAAGGTCCGTCCCCCCCTCACCAAAATCAAAAACCGCCTCCGTCGGCGGAGAAACAAACCATGTAAAGCGGGCTAATCGGAGTTGCTTTGGCTAGCAAGTCGTTCACATACCCATGTAAATTGCTAGCCAGCTACCCAACACGCTAACCAGTAAACTTCAACTACCAGGTCTCACCTAGAGTAGATCCACACGGACACCGTTTCCGCCCCAGTTCAGCTGTAATTGTCGCTCCTGGGTGAAACCCAACGTCCCGCCTGGATATGATAAGATGTCAGTGCAGTTTTCTGACTCTTATTCTTGCCCCTCAGGTTGTCGCCATCTTGTTTACCTCCCCCCCCCGCCAGCCCGCGCTGACAGCCCATACATTAATGCGTCAAAGCGAACTTTCTCCTGCCACGAAGCGGCCATTAGTGCTGCCGGGGGGGTTCAAAACCGCATTACAACCGCATTTAGTTTCAATTAATCACTATAATCCCATGCGGACGTCTGGGTTTCTCAGGAGGCATCTAATGAAACAAGTTGGCACAACAGCTCCAGGTGTGGGCGGCTTGTTCATGGACCTCTTTTTTCTTTTATTGAAGAATAGACACAGATTTACAATCAAATGCATCCTTGTGGAACAAATGTGCATCAACATGGACGAATGGAGCCGCAGTCCTGCATCCTGGGGTGTTTTAAAGTTATATTTATCCGCTGTAACGCCATCTTTACAGGCTGAAGGTCCGGTTTCACCCAGCACCACCGACCAGCTGAACCCGGTTAACTGGGACTAGTTCCAGTCTGCATCCACTCACAGAGCACCCACTGATGAAAACATGCATGAACATCCGATTACAGGTGTGAACGGGGAACTGTAAACTCTGCAAACTGGCCGTTTTTATTTCTTCGACGCCAGGGATGAGCGGATAAATAAAAATGGATTTTAATGAGTAAACCGACAGGGGACACAACCCGCTGATGGTTCTAGTGTCCACACGCTGATGTGATATCTGTGTAGTGCAGCAGCTGGTTTTCTGGAGCAGGAAGGGTTGTGGCGGCCCTCGAAGGTCGTTAGAATGGGAGGAAAAGCAGTCTCAGTAATACGGCCTCCGAGGATTATTCTGCAGGAACAGGACAGACACCAGATTAGCTGCAAACCTTGATTCTGTTAGGAGGGAGGGGTGGGCGTTCAGTGGCGTCATGAGACGGGTCTCACCAGGGGGTTGGGCCTGAAGCGGTACGCCAGCATCATCCGCTTCCTGAAGGCGTCGTACTCGTCATCAGCTTTCGTCAGCTCGGCCGGCCGTTCGATCCCGAAACCAGCCCCGTTAGAGGCTGTTACCCCCCTGGAGGGAGAGAGAGAGACGGGACAGGATGTGAGAGAGGGGGGGGTTACAGTAGGGAGAAAAGAGGGAGAAACATATGAGAGAGGGGCAGAAATGAGAGGGAGATGAGAGAAAGGAGGAAAAATGAGAGGGGGATGAGAAAGATGTACAAGAGGGTGGGAGATGGAAGAGATGAGGAAAGAGAGAGAGGTATGAAGAGGAAATAGGAAGGGAAGAGATGAGAAAGAAAGATAAGAGATAGATGAAAGGAGGAGAGAGGCATAAGAAACAGGAAGATGAAAGAAAGATGTGAAGGAAAGAGATACATGCAGGAGAGTGAGACATGAGAAAGACATAAGATGAAAAGGGATGAGAGAGCGAGAGGAGGGATGAGAGGAGAGGAGGGATATGAGAGAGCGAGAGAGGAGAGAGAGGGGAGGGATGAGAGGAGGGATGAGAGGACAGAGGGGAGGGATGAGAGAGGAGAGAGAGGAGGGATGAGAGAGGAAGGATATGAGAGAGCGAGAGAGGAGAGAGGGGAGGGATGAGAGAGGACAGAGAGGAGGAATATGAGAGCAAATGAGAGGAGAGATATGAGAGCGAGAGAGGGATGAGAGAGCAAATGAGAGGAGGGATGAGAGAGGAAGGATATGAGAGAGGAGAGAGAGGAGGGATGAGAGAGGAAGTATTTGAGAGAATGACAGAGGAGGGATGAGAGAGAGAATTCTGCCTCTCTGCCAGACATGCGTACTTGTTAACGGGGGCCTTGATTCCCTGGCTGTCGCTGCCCAGACCTTCACCCTCCTTCCAGCCCATCTTCATCAGCATCCGGAAGCCCAGATTCTCCACCGTCAGCTTGAACTCTTTGTACTCAGAGTAGTCGGGGTCACGACCTTCCTGCAGGAGCGGAGACTCACCTCCGTCAGCCTTCACACTCCCCTCCCCTCCCCTCCCCCCACACCTCTGCTTCAATAACAACAGGAAAACCGACCTTCAGCGCCTTGAAGGTCTCCATGAACTTCTCCAGCTCCTCGGGGGGGAGGAAGTCCCCAATAAAGTGTTTCCCTTTGCCCATCTCTGTCAGAGACTCCGCCCACTCTGGAGAGGAACAGACAAGGCCCAACATCATAAACACACTGCTCCTGACCCCCCCACCCTCGCCGCTCCTGACCCCCCCACCCTCGCCGCTCCTGACCCCCCCACCCTCCCCGCTCGCTCAGCCTCACCGCGAGTCTTCTCCATCTCCATCTTGCGGAGGCGGTGCTCCCAAGTGCCCGCTTGCTGGTCCACCTCTTCGTCGCTGTCGTACTCGTGCTGATGGTCTCTGACGGCCTTCTCCCACATGATCTGCATCTCCGCCATCGTGCGCTTGTGCTTCATGATGATGTCGTACATCTCCTGCATCTGTGAGGAAGCAGCGCACACGCGTTCATGGTGGTGTGGAGAAACCGGAGGACAGGATGAGAATTTTAAGCGTTTCCTACATCTTGCTGCTCTTTGATCTGCTTCTTCTGGTCATCCGATAGTTCTGTCACTCCCACCAGACCAACAGGCTTCCCTTTGGTGTATCCAAGCCCTCGTAGCTCCTGGGCTGAACCCCACAACACCCAGAAAAGTCAAGAATTCATTACGAAGAGACGATCCAAAGTTAAAACGGTTTCAGATCCAAAGCTCTGACGTACCGGAGAGAGACGGCGCATTGGGGTCTGGAAGGTTTATCTCCTGGGGAATGACGATGGAGGGCATGGGCAGGTTGACCTTGTCGTCTTCAGACCCCCACCTGCTCTTCCTCTTTCTTTTGACAGGCACAGGTTCTGCTTCCTGACCGCCGGTCACAGCGGGGTGGTTCACAGTCGGCGGCGCCGCTGCCGTTGGTGCCGGCGGCGGCGGTGCCGAGACGCTCTGGGCTGCAGCGGCGCGATACTCCTGCACTCTCTCTTTGTAGAAGCGGTGGACCGGACTGTGCTGGTCGTATAAGAAACTGCGGCGGCATCAGAGGAGACGCCGGTGGTGAGCAGCAGAGCGACGACGTCAGGAAACGGCGAGGTTCGCGGCGACTGACCTGAAGGCGGGGTTGTCCCGGTTGTGCTCGACGGTCATGGCCTCCACCTCGGGACCGCTTTCCGCCACAAACCTGGCTAGCTTCTCAGCCATTTCCTTGGATTCTGCATCCACTGGGGGGGAGACTTTAAGCAGCCTATCAGTACTGGGACTCAATTCACACTCTTACTACTGTACCGTATTCAACCAGCCCTCACACACCACCAGTCTAGAGCCGATAGAGGATAAGAAGAGGAGCAAGGAGGGACAGGAGGGGGGGGGGGGTGAATGGAGGACTGATTCTTTACAGTAACAAACCAAGTAACACATTTAATGCGAGTTTTCTCTCTGACACCATGCTAACATTCACAATCAGGTCAGGCTGCAGTTACACGACGGTCCTCGTCATACACACAAACACAAGAGGGAGACTCGTTTCCCTTTTAGTCCTCTACGATAAAGCAACACCCTCCTTTCAATCTTTTCAGCCAATCCCTAGTTTAGAAAATGGAAACCTACCATTACCCGGCGCGTTCTCCTGTCTGAGCAAATCCTTCCTCATTTCTGCAACCTTCTTTTTGAAGTAGAGGTGCTCCATGCTGCCCTTGTCAAATAAAAACCTTGGAGACAAATACGCGAATGGAAATGAGATGCGGCAAATGTGATTCTATCAGACTGTGCTGCAATGGCCTCGGAGCTTACGTGAAAACAGGGTTGTCCTTGTAGTCATCCCGAGCTTTTCTCTCTAATTCAGGCCCACCTTCTGCCACGAAAGAGGCCATCTTCTCGATAATAAGTCTGGTGTCTGTGTCCTCTGGTGGAGAGACTTTAAGCAGCGTGTGAGTACCAGATCACCAAAGATCGCAGCGGCTACTGCTACTGGTAACAGAGGCACTAAATTACCTTTCATTTCAAGGTATTGGGAGTAATCAAGGTCTTCGTCTTCGTCTTCATCATCTGGAGAGCAAAAAACGCTCGGTCGCACGCTGAGAACAGGATTCTTCTTGGTCTGTGTGTAGTTCTTGAACTGACTAAGCATGCTACCGACTCCGAGGCCAGGACGCTTTCCGACAAGAACAGTCTTTTTTTGTGGTGTCGACTGACTTTTGGATTCACTGGGAGAACCTGGAATGAGCAGGAGTGCCCATTAACAAATATAGAACCTTGGTGGCTTCTTCATGATGTCTGCATCCCAAACAGAACTGGAAAACTGTCAGAGGATTTATTGAAGGCAATCTGAAGGCACTTTATCAGCCAAATGAAGTAATAATCCAACATTTTCTGCCTCTTCTAGTGTCCCATTATGAAAATGTCCACAGTTCTCCATGCAGGGCAGACAACAGAGGTTAAACTGGATAATCTTTAGGTTACTAACCAGACACACTGTTGGATTTTTCCTTCTGCATCTTCATGAACTGCTGTAAAAAACTGCCATCATTTGCAAACTTGTTTGAAGAAGGTCCTTGATCACTCAAAAAACTGCTGGAACTAGTAAAAAAAAAAAAATCTGGTTGAATTTGAAACAGAGAGAACTCTTTGGGAATTTGCATTAATGGTGATGAATAGTCAATCACAGGACACGTATTTCAGACATCACTTCAAACGTGCACCCGATTCCACTGTGACAACATTGTGCAGTTCCATACAGTGTACCGTTACCTTGGAGACTGGGGTTTGCTCGGAGCTTGGACAGAAATTTTTGCCTGCTCCGAGATTCTGGCCTCGATCTCCTTTTTCTTCTCTGCGATCAGCTTCTCTTGACGTAGAATACTAAAATTAGACTTATTTTTCTGTTGCTGTCCAGGCCGTGGCTTCCACCCTCCTCGTGCTAATGCATAAAATTAAAAATACACACATGATGAAACGAAATATGACAGTCACAACATCTGCTAAACCAGTCACACATTCTTGTAACATTTATGGGATTCCAAAGTCATTCCAAAACCCAAAAATATACAGGAACACAACAAGAATCAGCCAAGTCTTAAGATTTGACAAACACAATTACAAGTACCCATATATGATTTAACTAAAGACTACTACCAACTAACAACCTAGCGCTTCCATCATAAGCTAGGTTAGCTAGCTACTCAGTCGCTACCTCCTGAAATCGGTAGCACATTTTGCATTAACATCTTCATCAGTTTTAGGAAACTTTTACCTGCATCACCGGACTCCATGATGCAGATGAAAAAGAATAATGTATTTCTTAAAAAAAAACCACTCTGAAGGAACTGAGAAGTAACGCGACTCAGGACCTGCCGCTGTATATGGACGAAGGCGGCTGACTTCTTCGAGTCCTTCGAGTCATCAGCAATACGGACTAGTAACAAAGTGCTGCCCCCTGCAGTCCATTGTTGGTATTGCCCTTCCATTTGATCCAAATACCCCCGCTAAGGTTATGCGATGGCCGGCGGTTAAAATTCCTCGGAAAGACTAGGAATGAATTTCAATAACATTTTCAGGAAATGGTGACCTGAAAAGGAACAGATTACTATTACATGGCTTTACTAAAAGCAAACATTTAGCGGAAGTTGTCCATTACACTTTTATTGTGAAACGATCTGTTATTGAAATAAGTGGGATATTTCCGTTTTCTTCCTCGTTCTCGTTGCAAAAAAAGAAAAAAAACGAGGTTTGTCCCTTGATGCTTTCCGTGAATCCTCCCACGACCAGGTCTGCTCAGAAATGGCTGAAGCTTCTCTACGGTCCGGCCGGTTTTTTTGTCACCGGTGTTCAAAAGAAATCAGCCCGCGTTTGCCGGTAAGAGCATTAGAGGCACATTTGTCGAACTTTAAACGGGGGCCGGTTCTTCAGCTTCTGTCGGTTATATTTTTCGGAGACGCCGCTCACATCGCCCCACCGCTACTGTATAGCTACGCTAGTTAGCACGCCCTATAGGCGATAGCGGTGCGGGCTTGACAGCCGTTTAAGTTGTCAAGTGTTGCACTGTAATGTGTGTTGATGCGTAGCGTGATGTGGTTACTAGATTACACCAGTCTAAAGGTTTATCAGAGGCCACGCATAAGCTATGGGCAAAAAAACCAAGTATCTGCTCATGTGTTTCCAAAAACCATTTGATGTCTTGACATTCAGGAGGGGGGGATTTGAGTTTTGATTACAAGTATAAAAGCTGGATATCTATCTATCTATCTATCTATCTATCTATCTATCTATCTATCTATCTATCTATCTATCTATCTATCTATGGTGGCAACAAGCAGTTTCTCTGTCACAGATTCTTGAGGTTCTCTCATCGATGGGAATCTTCTTACACCTACCTCAGCTGTTAGGTTATGACATAAACCACCGATTTTAGAACAGTACACCTCCTCAAAATATTAAAAACCACACCTTGGAGGCTGAAGCACATGTTTCTTTCTCATTCCAGGACTATACCTGTCCGGTTTGTGAATCTGGCTTCATCGAGGAGCTGTCGGAAGAAAGACGGTACGTGGGGATTTTTCCCGTGTTCGCTAGGTTTTGTGTTTTCCGAGATTTAAGTGTGTTAAATGTGTCCGTCCAGGTCGGAAAATGGGTCTGCATCCACATCTTCCACCCGCCACCACAACCACTCCCTGTCTGAGGTAACGTGCTAAAACTCTGCTTCGCCGCCTCCACCGTCCTCTTACGTCACCTCTGTGTTTTCATCTAGAACGCGGATCACCAGCATTTCTTCACCTTTCCCTCCGGCTATGGTCCCTTTACCCTCGGGATTTTTGACGAAAGCTTCGACCTTAGAACGCAGCTGCCCGCCGAGGACAACCGAGAAACGGAAAACAGGAGAGAACGAGAAATGGCATCGCGGCAAAGATACGGTGCGAGGCAGCCGCGGGGTCGGCACGTTTCTCGACGGCAGAGCGCACGCCACGAAGGAGTGCCTACGTTAGAGGGGTGAGATATTTGTGGGAGTCCACGAAAAACTGTGAAAACAATTAAAGCTTCAAATGCTGATGAGTGTTTGTATTATCTTCTTTTCCTGCACACAGAATTATCCAACAACTAGTAAATGGAATCATAGCCCCTACATCCATGCCAAACATTGGGATGGGACCATGGTAAGAATAAGTACATGTCATGCATTGTTCCTAGGTTTCAAATATGGTGCTTTGTATTCATTTTTCCCCACGACCGTCTTCTTTTCCAGGGGTATGCTACATTCCAATCCAATGGATTATGCATGGGGAGCAAATGGCCTTGATGCAATTATTACACAGGTATCAGAGGAGGTTAAAGAGCTGTATAAATGAGGTAAAAATAAGATAAATGATGGGACCGTTTTTGCTTTCTCCACATTTAGTTATTAAACCAGTTTGAAAACACAGGGCCCCCTCCTGCAGACAAAGAAAGGATAAAAAGCTTACCCATCATCTCCATCACAGAGGAGCACGTTGGTATGTGACCACTCCCCCCTTATGACTGACATTGGATTCTGTTTTGTCAGCGTTGTATTTTCACCTGTATATACACACACACACACACAAATGATCTTGAATGTAAACCTCTGGTCTCTGGTATTTCTTGCTCTGTTGGTTTAGTCTAAATTAGAACCAAAAATCAAGTTTCATCAATCAAGTAGTTGTGTTTGAAAGGTCAAAGGCAGCTGCAGCCTCTTGTTTCCTGAATAGATGAAAATAAAAATGCCAAGTCATGTTTTTTTTAGACCAGACAACCAGTTGTGGAATCCGAAGTTGAGCCCATGAACTAGAAAATGAGTCGCACACCCCAGCACAGCTTGACCTGCCACAGACAGCGTGTCGCCTTCTGTTTGTTCAGGTGCTGGTTTAGAGTGTCCAGTATGCAAAGAGGACTACAGCGTGGAGGAGAGCGTCCGACAGCTGCCCTGCAATCACTTGTTTCACAATGACTGTATCGTACCGTGGCTGGAGCAGGTGTGTACAGCCCGTGTGCTTACAATAGGCCCGGTAGAAGCTAAGTGCAGTCGTAAGAAACCTGTTCAGATGCAGTAAAGTTCTGGAAATACCGCTTCTGGGTCTCACCTGTCTTTGTTTCCTCCAGCATGACACGTGTCCAGTGTGCAGGAAAAGCCTCAGCGGACAGAACACAGCCACAGACTCACCAGAGCTAGCAGGAATGAACTATTCCCCCACCTCTTCATCCTCGTCCTCTTCCAGCTCACCCAGCAATGAGAACGCTGCCAGCAACGCGTAAACGTCCACACTGACCTCTCACATCTAGGAACCTCACAACGTGACGCTGATGAGACCCAGCGGCTGAAGCGGGGATGGACGCGCGTCTCATTTCAGGTGTTTAGCCGAGACGAACTCTGCCAGACGCTCGGCTCAGCTGAGGCTGCGAGGTGTTTAAAGGGGAAACTGGGCAGGAGGTGGTTCTGAAACAGATCGGACTGCTTCAGCGGATGAACGGATGGAATCTGTCAAAACTGGGACTTATTTTATAGTTAAGACAAATTTCACCTCCTTTTAAAGTGCTAATAAAGGCACCCCCCCCCCTCCAAAGATGTGGCAAACACGGTTGTGTAGATAGAATTGATTGATTTTAATTGGTCCGTGTCTGGTGAGGTCTGCATTATTTTTACATTTATTTTCCATCATTTTATGTGGAATTTGGCTCAACTACTGAAATTTTGCTTTAAAACATTGTATATGACATTTTAATGACAACAATTCCTGTTTTATAAGAACTTGACCCAGTGTGTTTGGTGTGTCAGACGACAAAGATGTGACTCGGCGATGGACATCGCAAGCGTATTTATTGAATTCAAGCCCCACAGACTGATCTTACCTCTATGGAAATGACCAAATATGTTGCACCATTTTGTTTTTATTTATTTCTGACTTTTTTTTCCACTTACAGTCACAATAAAGTGTTTTCTGGCGATCTGTTTCAGACCCTGATAACACCAGTCATTAATTTGTGCCTTGTTGCATTTGTGAGGACGATGAAAACGCAAAATAATTGGGATGAGTTTCAAACTAGCTGCAGCATCAGTCCTGCAGAGGTGATCCTGAGAACACTGTCCAAGTCTTCTGTTTCTTTAGGTCTCAATCTGATGAGGAGTCCTCCTTGCTGTCTCCTTGAGCTATGTGAATCAGCTTTTCTGTTCACTTATCGTTAAAAATCCCCCGAGCACGTCACCCACCAGGAAATTAAACTGAACCTTGGAGCAGCTGCATGGTTTGACTAATGAAGTGGTGGGAGGACAGCAGATGGAGTAGGAGATGACGCTGATAAATCCCCCGGCCAGCGTGTCAAAAGGTAAGAATTTTTGCCTCGAGGTTCAAAGCTAACTTGTTGGAAAATGTGTATTTTATTTGTCATCGTCAATTCAGTGCGTTCAGTGGGAGGCCAAATGACAAAACAACTCACAGCCTCCAGATTCCTTAAGAAGGGTGTGATAATGATACTCAGGAATGATATCTGAATAACTTTACAAATGCATGGTAAAGATGCTCACCCTCCAGGTTTTCTTACTGTGCGTACTACCTTTGCTTTGAAAATTTTGTGCGTTATTCCTACCTTCTGTTAATTATACAAACAACAGATCCCCCTCCCTGCAGGTCAGCCCCCATCCTCAGCTCCGTTTTGTTTTTTACCCAGATGAATCTAGTGTTGGATGACTGATAACCTAAAGTTCCTCTTCCACATATGCGTGTTTCCCATAATGGCCAGTCCATCGACCCACGCCGCTGCCCACATCTGGATCCAGACAGTAGATCTGTCCATCGGTGCTCATTGATTCTCCTGCGTTACCACTTTATCGCCGCTAGGGTGCGCCAAACGGCAAATGACAGGTGACATCATTTCAGCGGTTGTCATTGAAAACACCTTCTAAAAACATGACATCATTAGAGCGGTTCATTACCACATGGCAATTGACGATTTGATTACATGCGACCACCGACGGCGTTGTAAGCATCTATTTAAGTGATTATCCGGATCCCCGACGCGATTCAAGCTTGTTGGTACCGAGGTGCCTCAGCTGGACGCCGAATTAGCCGGAGCATGAGGGTTTAAAGATATATGACGCCGTGAAATAGTTCAATCAGTTTGGAGCAGGGGATTCTATGACTGGTGAAAGTAAAATTGCAGTAGTTTACAAAGAAGTCACGTCCACCCCTCCCTCTGTGTGTGTGTCCCCCCACCTCCACCCCCGTCTCCCCCTCTGTCTGTGATTGGTTTTCTCCAAAGATAATTGGAGGCAAAATTTGTTATAACCAATGTCATGGACAGAAATGAGGTTTCACCGGTGTTTGCTGCCACCATGAAAAGGAAGACGGTGGGCGGCGGTGGACGCAGTCACATCGGCACCGCCAAGGCTTCCGCATCCAAATGCACCAAAGGCAGCGGCGGGCCGAACTGTGCCGACCCCGCATCTCCCGGCGCGCAAAGCGCCGCGCAACCTGATGCGACCACCGACATCGTGATGGACGAGACAGAAGACGGGGAAGAGGAGTCCAAGTTTCAGCATCCACGGTTGCGCCGAGCCGGGGGTAACGGCAGTGGCGGCGGAGGAGGAGGAGGAGGAGGAGGAGGCAGTATAAGGATGAAGAACTTTACGCCAGGAGGGGGAGCCGCGTCCACTGGTTCGAGGAGAAACTCCAACAAGGAAACCTGCCACACTCGCACAGAGGACGCCCCTGCCGCTCCACGGCCCTCTTCTGCCCCCAGAGCTGCCGAGACTCAGACACCCTGTTCGGGCGATGCTGCCCAGCGCTGCGAGACTAGAGGAGCTTCTGGGGCAGAGGCGCCGGAATCAGCGGTCGTGGTAGAGGTTTCGAACGCGGTAGTGGGTTATGGTTGCAGCAGCGTCGCTCCGATATCCAGCATGAAATGCAACAAAAACGGAGAATGCAGGAGGGACTCGGGCACCGGGAGCCTCCGCTCGATCATCTCCAAGCAGGAGAAGCAGTCTGGAGGGTCAGGAAGGGCCGAGGACGGAGGGAGCGCCAAGAGAGGAGCCTGTAACTCGACCAGCGCCAGCATGGACGGCTCAATTACGCCAGGTGGGTCCCTGACGGGGGGCCAAGGAGGAGAGAGCGTAAACCCCAGCGTTACTCCCGTGTCCAGCACTGTCCCCGATAAAAAGGACTCCAAGGTGTCCTTTTCGAACGCACCAAGCCGGAAAGCCTCCTCCTCGCTGGCTCAGACTCAGACCCAGCAGCCCAGGAACTCTGTCACCTTCCAGAAGCCGGAGGATGGACCGCCGATCGTGCCCGCCGAGGATGCAGAGGCTCGGGGCAGCCAAGCCAGCTTTATGCAGCGGCAATTCAGTAGTATGCTGCAACCTGGAGTTAACAAATTCTCCTTACGCATGTATGGCAGTCAAAAGGCTGTGGAGAGGGAGCAGGAGAGGGTCAAATCAGCAGGAAATTGGATTATCCACCCTTATAGTGATTTCAGGTAAGAGCTGGGACTGTCATTGGCTGCAAACTGAAAGTCACGATGGCCCATTTAGGTCTTCATTGCCATCTCCAACTCACCTCACAGAGGGTTACCCCTCCTGGTGCACCTGCATGGTTATTGTTCATGTCTGATTTATTTATTTCTTTGTTTTTAATTATACCCCTCATTTCGGAACGCTTTGAGCTTTGAATCGATGCACAGCAACGTGCTGACATCCTCCCCCCACACACAACCTGTTGTCAGGCGAAAGGACCCGAGCAAATAGCGTCCTTTCAAGGTTGTAAACAAATTCCCCCCCACCCCCTTCCCATCCCAGCCTCCACAATAGCGTGTGTGATGCTCAGGAGCAAGCCGGGCCTGCTAACACGTCTTGGCTCTCCATTGCTCCGCGCTCACGTCTAACAAAGGGAAGAGCGCGCTGACGCCAGACCAGACCGCCTTTAAAGGAGCATTATTTTTACAGCTCTGTACAGCTATTTGAACAAAAGCCCCGCTTCAAGACGCGCTGTCTTCCGGCTGTGGGCTAACGCGTCTGCGTGTGCGCGCTGCGCTCAGTAATGGAATGTCACCTTGAGCCAAGTGTGCGAGAACCTCAAGCATGCTCACTGGAGACACTCCGCCCGCGCACGGCTGCCCCTACCCTGCATTTTCACCACGGGCGCGCGTTGTTTATAACGACACTAAACCCAGTAACCGCCGCATGCGTTAATATGTCAGTATAATATGGGGGTGATGGTTGGGGGGGGTTGCTCATGTGATAGCCTGGTTAATTATCTTGTAAAACAAATCGACTCCCATAAGGTGGACAGATGCTAATTTGGAGTCAGTGTGTTCGGGTTTTTTTTCTTTTCTTTTCATAGCTCCATTCAAATGTCACCGCCTTTGGCCCCGTTTGTCTGGAGTCACAAACGCCCCCCCCCCCCCAACCAAAAAACAAAAAGACTCGGCCTCCGTCTCCACAAGAGCCCACCGCCTTTAGTTTGCAGCGACGGGCAACTTTGCGGACTCTCTTTGTCGTTCCTTCTCCCCGGAATGGAAAGTTGAATAATTGCCCCGGACGATACCGATCTTTTCGAATCGGGCCGTAAAGTGGAGGAGTCGGGGGCCGGTTGCGTAAGTCGCAGAGCAATGACTCAGCGCTGCACCTGTCCTGCAGAGCTTCCTCCAACGTCACCACTTTTACGCCGTTTGCCTCAACAAAGTGCCGCGTCACTTTAGGCAGAAATGTGGGCTGAAACTAAGCAACATCTAGAAGCAACGCCACCGACCCAAGACGTTTGATTGATTTAAAACACAACGGATCTACTCAACAGCTAATGATCTTGGCGAGGTTTGATTATAATCCCCCCCTTCTTGTTATATGTATAAATAAAAACCGCATCGTAGCACAGTATCGTTATCGTCGCTTATCGCACCAAGTGGAAAGTTGTATCTTTGTTCACTGCTCACACAAAAGTGGAAACTGTCTGTTGTGTCTGTTGTGTTTCTGCTGATATTGAGTACATTACCTTTAATTGCTTCCTGCGTCTTCAGGCTATTAATATCTCCTGTATTTCATTTGCACTTTCCTTCCTGATTTAGAATCTCTCCCAGAATCCTTTTCTTATCTGACTATTTTTGTCTCCCCACCCCTGTCCCATGTGACCAAACTGACCTGCACGCGTGCGCCCCCCGTGCACGGCTGATGTAGGTTCTACTGGGATTTCACAATGCTGCTCTTTATGGTGGGCAACCTGATCATCATCCCCGTGGGCATCACCTTCTTCAAAGAGGAGACCACCACGCCGTGGATCATCTTCAACGTGGTCTCCGACACCTTCTTCCTCATGGATCTGGTGCTCAACTTTCGCACCGGAATCATCATTGAGGACAACTCTGACATCATTTTGGACCCCAAAACCATAAAGAAGAAGTACCTAAAAACCTGGTTCATTGTGGACTTTATCTCCTCCATCCCAGTGGATTACATATTCCTCATAGTGGAGAAAGGGATCGACTCGGAGGTGTACAAGACTGCTCGCGCGCTGAGGATTGTGCGTTTTACCAAGATCCTGAGTCTTCTGAGGCTATTAAGGCTATCAAGGTTAATACGCTACATTCACCAGTGGGAAGAGGTGAGGACACACTGTAAACACTCAAGTAAACACACGTCTTGGCCCAGAGCAGAGGAAACAAAGCGGCTACATAAAAAATTCTCCGTTGTTTCTGTTGACTTCTGACGAAACAATCTGCCTCTGTTTGTCCCGAGCGCCGCGCGCTGGATATTAAAAAGCCCGCCCGCCACCTGGTGAGAGATGTAGAATGTCGGCGGAGCTTTAACAATCTCTGCATTCTAATTGTTCTTATTGCCAAATCCCCCCCCCCCCCCCCCACTGCTGTGCCCGCCTGACCCAGCAGTCCCCCGGGTGGCCTCAGGCGTCCTCGTAAGCGACCGATTAATGGGAAAAATGCACTTAATCAATTAATGTGGGAGAGGAAGAGCAGAGGGCAGTGATGAGGTGTGTTTCTAGGAAGCTATGATTACGTGTTGCTAATTGTTCGTTTGAGCGCTTTGGTGAAGTTAGATAAGCGTTGGCGTCCACAGAGGCCTGAATCGTGCATTTGGGAGCTAAAGAACCCAACTCTGCACACTTTTATTGAGTCTTTGAGGTGTGTGCTTTCCAGGAGGAGCTCTCTTTTGGACTCTTTCTTCATACGAAGGTGACATCCTGGGAAGACGGGAGGTCCTATGATGCCATGAGATCACTCAAGGCTTCATTTGTGCCCCTATCGACAACCCGGTGTTGGCATTTTGCAGCGGCGAGCAGCCCGGCAAGGCTCTGCTGCTAACTTGACCTTTGGATAATTGGATTTCTTGAGATATGATGTGATGCCCATGCACACACTCGCAAGCACCCCGTGATGGGAAGTGATACTTGGCATGCATGCGTAATGAGGGCCGGGATGTGGCGGCGGCTCAGACGCTGACATACATCAATTTTACCGTCCAAGAGGCCCAAGTTTGCGTCTCCTGTGGTTGCTGTAACTTCCCCTGAGCTGTCCGTGGTGCTGAACCAGCCCATCGGTCAGGATGGGAGCGAGAACGCGTACATTAGAGTCCCCTCATCCATCATCAGAGGAGAAAAGATAACCAAATGGGCGCATTTCCTCAGTTGCTGATGGATAACAGTTAAACCAGCATTTAGAAAGAATTGTCATGTGATTAATGTCCGTTTCACTCCTCATCGCTCTACTTCCGCGTTGCACTTCACTAAAAAATAACACATTATTTATTCCAGCATTAGATCTTTAATCAGATAATTGTGAACATAAGAAAAACCTTATAAGGAGTGGTTTCTGTGTTTGCGTGATGATAGAAGGGCTCGTCCAGTGACTCAGGATGATTGATGTGTGAGACGATGTGGACTATCAGTTGTTAAGGATCATAATGGTCTCCGTCCATCAGTCTTGTGAGACTGAACATGTGTGTGCGCACGTGTTGCAGCTTCTCATTAGTGCCTCGCTGCTCCTGCAGGCATGCGTGAGTCGAGCCTGAGATTGATGTCACGTACCTCAGCGAAACAAACGTGTCGCCCACTCCAGCTGGGTTTTATTTGGGACTGATGGGACGCCGTCTCCTCCTCTCATTAATCAGCCGGGTCTCACTCAGAGCAGAGGCTGGAAGTCCAGCCGCTGAGATCTGAATATAAATATTCAAAATTTCGCAAACGAATCAAACACTTTCTCACTTTACCACATTAACTGCATCATGTTCTTCCTCTCCACAGTTTCTGTGGAAACTCGGGTTTAACTCTGTTCCTTTTATTGCTCTCTGTTCCAGATCTTCCATATGACCTATGATTTGGCCAGTGCAGTGATGCGGATCATTAACCTTATTGGTATGATGCTGTTGCTCTGTCACTGGGATGGCTGCCTACAGTTCCTGGTTCCAATGCTGCAGGACTTCCCGTCTGACTGCTGGGTGTCCCTCAACAAGATGGAGGCAAGTGTCAGGGAAAAGGACTGAAACCACTCATGGGTTACAATATGTGGAGGTTCAAATGTAAAATAAAATAACCCCAACCCTAAATCTTATCAGTTTCCTCTCAGTCCAGCTTTCCTGCTGTAATCAAGTGGAAATTAAACCTTTTATCAAATTAGATGAGCTTTGATTTGATTTGATCCAAATGAAAAGAGGCAGGACAATTCCAAGACATTCCTTCAGAAAAGCTTTTAACTGCTTTTAACTTTTAACCATCTCAGTTAGCCAAGAAATACGATGCCATAGACATTTATCTCACAAGAGACACAAACACACACACACACACACACACACACAAATAATCTGCAGAAATATAACGCCAAGAACAGACCAACAAAAATGTTGGCATTAAAAAGTTTTGGGTGCAAAATCAAAACAGGTCGATGGTGGTGGCGGTGGGGTTGAAATAAAGGTATTCCCGGTTAGAGGACATTTATGTGCACGACTAGATCAATCTGTTCTCAGGAAGCTGTGCACTGCACCACTCAGAGACTCATTACCCACCTAAGTGATGTCTGTTGCAGATATGCTTTTACTGATTCAGCAGGAAAAAAAAAAACGTCCGTCGTTCTTTCCAGCAAATGAGACTCTGGCCACTGCAGTAACGTTCAGTAGCAACACATCCGCAGGAGGCCGATGGAGAGAAGGAGTCAAGCGCACCTTTAAATCCCTCCATTCCTCCCCTTCAGCCTGGCGGGGGCGACGGGAAAGATAAAGAGGACAACAGAGGAAGAGGGGAGGGGGCACGGCGATGCGGACGGGCTCTTTGTTGCCAGGCTTGGTTCGGAGATAAAAGCGGCTTACATGTCTGTCAGACGCTCGCCGGGTGAAGGGAGAGATCGCGCTAACCCAGACGCAGCGCTGCTCCAAACTGGGATTTAAATGCACCGGTCACCTCGCCCTGACACCATTCACGTCTGCCCCTGCTGTCAGCAGCAAATTTCAGATTTTAGGTGTTTCCTGGAGAGCGAGAGAGTCCCAAGCCTCCTTCTAATTGATGTGCAAAGCTAATTTATGCTGGGAATCGATGTCCATCCTCACTGCTTCCAGCAGAAGGGAGGGATCTTCTCTTTGTGTTCTGATCAGAGTTTTAACGCACTTGTTTTCAGAGCCGATTACATTGACAAAACCATAAATAACAGCATTGAACTCTGCCTCTCTCTCTGCGTCTATCTGATGTTTGATTATTTACTTTAAGGGTCACCTGACATTGTGATTTATGTGAAGACATTTGTCTTTTTTTTGGAGCTTTAACCACCTTAATGATGAATCTAAGATCATCAGCAGGCATTTACCGAGTGTTTCCCTCCTCGTGCTTTTATTGTGAAAAGCAAAACAAACCGGACCCCACCACGCGACATTAACTCTGCTGCGATGTCAGGAAACTGTCAGGTACATCTGGGCGACCTGGGGTCGCGTGCGCTGGACAGATCGAAGTCCGGGATGATGAAGTTCGGGGCTGACAGGCCACTCACTCCTCCACCGCTGTGTAATCACTGGCGGTCAGTCTCCGGAGACCCGTCGCTCCCAAACCGAAGGGACTGCTCTGTCATGGTACGGGCTGTTCACAGCCACCTGAGACCACCCCCCTATTGAGCAGCTGACAACTTGTAACATTAGCCATTGTGCTGCAGTCAGGCCATCCGTCAAGCCCCGCGCCTTACAGTGGCTGGGGTGGCGCTGAACCCGCAGGCGGAGGCTGCCTGGCACGTCGAGAATTTTCCGTAACTCGGGGTGACAACCACCAGCCCGTAACTGGAGTCAAACTTCTTATTCCCTGGGGAGCTCGGAGGTTCTTCTTCCGTCCGACTCGATTTCTGAATTTTTTTAGGATTAGCTTCAGACGGCCTTGTCAGCCGCGCAGGGATGATTTCTGTCGGTGGAGTCGGAGTTTTGGAGCAGAGCCTCGCCGTGTCGGTGGAGCACAGAGACGGGCGGGTAATAATGGTGACAGCTGCTCCTACTGACAGACACAGGGTGTGTAGTTCAACGCCGCGGCTACAGCTGTGTGTGTGTGTGCATCCGTCCCTCAGTATATCTCTGGCCCATGATCCCCTGCTGCCCTCAGCAGAAAAATGGCTTTGCAGTACAAAGGTCTTCCTCCCTCTTGAGCTGGTTTAGCTGGTTTAACTCATTTTGTTTACTCACCATACCCAAATTTGCCAGGCAACGTTACGGGTCGGCCTGCTGGATGCCGCAAATTCGATTGAATGGGCCAGAAACAGGGAGGATGTGATTGTCTCCCTCCCGGAGGTGCTCAGGTGTTTTCGTTCAAAAGGATGTCGTCGTGCAAAATCCCGCTTCATCAAGAACAACGTCAGATAAACGATCCTTAAGGTTCTCTCAGGCAGACGTGCACGTTGTTCAACGCTGTCACACATCTTATTCTTTATCGCGTTCATTAGTTACTGAAATCATTTTCTCCTCCTCTCCTCCTCTTTTAGTCCTCAACCCAGGGCTGGTGACGGGGCAAATGTTAATCTTCTTTTGCATCCCAGGCTAAAATTGCTTTTGGGGGGGTGGGTGGCCATAAAGTTGTGACGTTTCCTGACATTCACAGCGTTAATCGCCGCGGCAACAGGCCGACGTGCCGCCTGACCTTGAGGTTGTCCTTTGTGTTGCGGAATGAAATGTCTCAGCAGCTTGATGAATCACCTTGGGATTTGTTAGCAGACGCGTGGACGTGGTGACATCAACCTTGATATCATCCTTTCCTAACAATGAAATGGCGCCTGGGTACTTTCTGCTGATAAATTGTGTCTTATTGTTATATTTAAACCTGATTTGGGTCTTCAAGTGAGTTCTGTGCATCAGAAATGTTTATAGCAACCTGCTGAGGACAAGCAGCATTGTCAAGGTATAGACCTGCTGTCTTTTCATCCTATAAAAAAGCTTTGCTGCATTCTGCCACTTCTTGAAGTGCAGAAACTAAACTCCCCCTCTGTTATTGTCTGAGCCTCCGTGCTGCAGAGCAAGGTCACAAAGGAATCACTTTAGGACACCCTGGCATGCACGTACGGCCCCTTCGCTGTATCGGCCGTCTCCAGCTCAGGTTCCTCCATTCGAAGTCCGAGGTGATCACCCTACAACGCAGAGGATGGATCCAAAAGCGAACCCCCCGGGGAGGGCCGCTGAGGCTCATGACGATGAAGTCGTTCCCTCCCCCTTGCTCGCCCGTGCTATTTCAGTATCAAAGTGCTCATTGTTCATCTATTATTCAGTTTGTTTCACTCCAGTGTTTCTCTTTTTCTTTTCCACGTACAACATTTAGCTTCAGCCCACTTGGTGGAGCTGTATTTATTTTTGGACTCTACCAAACCCCCCCACCACCCCCCTACCCCCTGCTCACACTGGAAGAGTCCCTCCATGGCTGCGTGGCCCTTTAATCATGTAAAAGGATTTTTACTGTCCTTTTAAAACTGTTGGTTCTCACTCGCATTCATTTTGTATTTGCATCCTTTCATTCAACATTTACAACCCTGATGCCAAAAAAAAAAGCAGTCAAGCAGTCGATTCCTGAGCGCAGACGTGTGGAGAGGAAGAGTCAAACAGAGTCTTTAATTACAGCTTTCCCTTTCAATACGGGTTCTGTCTCTAGGATAAATGAACCGAGTGCCTCGAAAGGGGCGGAAAAACACAGGTTTCGGCTCCTTGTTTGTGGCTTTATCTTAAACGCATCAGCAACAGCGGCCTTCCCAGACCGAGGTCACCGCAGCAGAAACGGAGAGCACCGACTCTGGCGTGCGTTCGGTTGGTTAATGGGTTGAAGGAAGCCGTTCACCACTGTTTACCTCATGAAAGTAAGCGTTGTCTCCTCGTGGATATCAGCACTAGTGGCCTATGGACACCCTCCTCGGTAAACTCTGCTCGTCATTCCTCCAAGGAAATACTTCTATCTTTGCTGATTAGGCCTCCCTGGATTCCCCCCCCGGTCTCGTTTCCGCTTCTTCCATTTTTCTTTCTAACGCACCCTCCCCAGAGTTCTCATTTGTGTGAATTTCCACCACCTCTGGCTCCCCTAAGATGTTGCCGTGGGGTTGGTTTTATCACTCCTCACCCTCGAATCTGCCGTCTTTAACCATGTGTTTTTGTCTCCCCGCAGAACGACACCTGGTCCGAGCTGTACTCCTTCGCCGTATTCAAAGCGATGAGCCACATGTTGTGCATCGGTTATGGCCGACAGGCCCCGGAGAGCCTATCAGACATCTGGCTCACCATGCTGAGCATGATCGTCGGAGCTACTTGCTATGCCGTTTTTATTGGCCACGCAACAGCTCTGATCCAGTCCTTGGACTCCTCCAGGCGGCAGTATCAGGAAAAGGTGAGGAGCGACGTCATCTCCCCCCTGTGTTAATTCCCAACATCCAGTTTCACACCGCTGGTTTCATTTAAAGGAATATTCTCGCTTGCTTTGATATTTTGAAGTATCACAATTCAAAAAGACAAATCAACACCTTCATAACAGGACGATGTCATGAGGCGCTGACTAAGAGAACACGGTGAAAACTGGTAAACTTGCCGCCACCACATCATTTCCCTCCATTGACACCAAAGTGATGGTTGCTTGGTGACATAATCGCAGCACGGGAATTATTCTGGGCTAAAATGTCTATTTAAGGTCGTTTCAGCCCGTTTAGTCAACACTGCCTGACAGCCACAGAAAAAAAAAACGGTTGAAAGTGAAGGTGTCGTCAGTGAAAGGTGTCTAAAAATTCTAATCCAGGAAGCCAACATCCCAGATATGTCTGCATCTATTAAACCTCCGGAAAAACAAAATCTCATGGATTTCCACAAATTTCCATTCAGATTTGTCGCATCGGATTTAAGCAGCGGACACAAACGTTTGAAACTGAGAGCCGCGTTCGAGGCCACTTTCCCAAGTCGGCGTTGTCTCTGTGCGGCGTTCCGTCTCCTGATGCGAGGGTGCGGATGGCAGCAGCGCTGCAGCAGCGGCCTGTAGTGGTAACAACCGCTCTGTTTCCAAGCAGAGTCTCCCTGACTGAGGAGTGGGGGCGTGTTGCCAGCTTTCTACAGCCAATCAGAGGCCACGGGTGTGTTCGGCCAGGTACAGCCGCGTCGCCGGGGGCTGGCTTCTGTGTGTGTGTGTGGGGTCGGCACAGTGGGTGTATGGGTGCTGATGTTGTTTAGGGAGAAAGATGTAAAGTGTGTGTGTGTGTGTGTGTGTGTGTGTGAGATGAGCAGCAATAGAATTGATGAGGCAGCAGACCTGTGTGTCCTGCCAATGTCATCCTGAAGGTGATATAAGCCACCAGCCCCCCCCCCCCCGCCTCCTAATCACTCTCTCACCTCCCTGCGCAGCCATTCGCCGTTGTTCCCTGTTGCCCCCCCCCCCCCGCCCTCTGGTTTCCTTTCCATCCCACTGTCTCTCCATCTCTACCCGTCTTCCCTTGTGTCTACCCTCGTTGGTGGTGCTGGTGTCCTTGGGAGGTGCAGTGTTTCTGCTGTCTGCTAAAGGGAGCGGGGGGTGGGGGCGGGGCTGTAGGAGAGAGGAGAGCCTTGTTAACTAAATTTTGGTACACAGTGACAGAAACTGAACGGTGGCTTGTTAAAAGTGTACGGGCCTGTGCAGAACTCCCAATGGGGTTGTTTTTTTGGCCACTCGGGTGTGCTTCAGCTCCAAGAAATGTGTGTAAAACACAACAGTAAAGCAAATCAAATCATTATTTGTGTTCTAATCTTCACAGTGTGTCCTCGAGTGAAAGAGGCTGAGCAGGAATTTCTTGTTTTTGTTTTCTCTGCGAGAAATCATTTTACCCTCAGTCGGGGGTCCATAAATTTCGTTTTTAAAAGGCTATCGTTGTGCCGTCTCGTCCTGTTGCTGCTGATTCATTTGTTTTAAATCAGTTTGCACTGCGAGCGCCCTCAGCTTCCAGGGAGCTTAAACGGGATTTTTAATTGGAAATAAGCCTCTTTCACATATTAGATTTCGCCTTAATGCCGTGCATGATTATTATACGACACTTTGTAGGTTTCCCTGCAGCGTCCCTGCGTATGTGTCCCTGCTGAGGGCAGGAAGCTGCGTTTCCTCCCAGCCCATTTCTGACCAGTTGTCACCTCCAAAGTTGCTGTTTTTCTTTTCTGCAGCTCTGTGAGGATTAGCATAGATGCAGACACTTATTTAGCTGAGAAGCAGCAGCAAAGTGTCAGCCATCCTCAGCTGATGCCGATGCCGACGGGTGTATCCGCCATCCCTCCCAACAACAGTGCGAGGGACGTTTTTTTATTTTTTTATCTTGCGGGAGTGTCTCTAAAATGCATTCTCTGGCAGTTTGTTAAAGCCCCATTGAGGATGAGAGTAGAATTGTGTTGTGGTTTCTATTTCAGCCCAGCAGCGATGCCAGACTCGCGCTGTGTGGGGGTTTAGATTTATACATAATGGCATCTGGAGGTTTTGTCGCAGGGAGTTCAGTAAAGTAGCGAAATGCAACAGTCATAATCCTGCAGCAATCCAAATTCACTCCAACCCCTTATTTTCTCTTCTTATGAGGAAAATGTCCAAGCGCGAGTCCAACTAATGATATTTTAGGGCCGCTTTCAGGGCAAAGGATTTTAAATGTAAATCAGACGAAGCCATATGTTTGACTCTCTTGACTTAAGGATGGGCTGGAGTTCCCTCCCGAACCCTTGAGAAGTCTTCAAAAAGCAATGGGCAATCATTACTGGAGGTGGAACACAGCTTTATTTTAGAGTTGTCACCCTAAAAAGGACCCGTCGGCCATGTTGACCTGAAGTTCAACACTGTGTTTGGGGTTTTGGTTTCCCTTTAGACGGTATCAACACATGCAGCACAATGTAGAGCAACACCGGTGGAACTTCTGAATCAATAATCAGCCCTTAATGGCCTCGCAGGAGGTTAATAGTCTAATCTCAGCCAGACTGCAGACGGAGCTCTCTGCTGACACGGAGCCGAATGCTCGGCTGTTTTCCCTCCTCCTGCGTGCCGCTGCCATCGTCGGTGGCGACGTGCTTCCTCTATACCAGATTGCACCAATTATCCAGAGGCAGGCTGACATTGCAAAGAGATTCCTGCACCAACATCTGTAAGCAACGACTCCCGATTGTGCCAGACGATCTTCACGTTGGTCGGCGCTCCCTTTGATCGAATTATTTCCCGAGGAGCCTCGTTTCGTTTAATCAGACTTTGTGCCGTGTGAGCCCCACGATGCATTGTTCCTGCCTGCGTGCCCATCTCCAAATTGAAGAGAGACAAGATGAGCTCTGACTTATCACAATCTGATTCTCTTCTCCTTGGTTTATAATATAATAGGGGTGATTTTGCAGGGAATTAAATGAATGAATTATACGACCATGTCACCATTTGGGATATTTTCAAATTTAAATTTTGAAGAAAAGAGTAAATACAAGGTGAAAGTACATAAATGGAACAATAAAGTTTCATGACTGCACCAGAATAATAAAGATGCCATAATTAAAGACAGTTTTCTGATTCATTTAGCGTTAAAATAAGTCCAGTGTGCTGATATTTCGACATGTTAACATCTCAAATGTACATTTCCAATGCAGTCAGCAATTTCCAATGGGTCCCTGATCCTCGCATCTATTTGTAGTTTTCAAATGAAAACATCCGCCCCACTGAGTATTGTCTATAAACTGTAGTTTAAAGTGCAGAAAATGAATTTAAAAATGCAATATACTACAAAATAAATCATTTTTCTTCCACTTGTGTGTGAACAACTTGGAGTTAGATGCAATAAAGTATAGTTTTTTCTATTCAGCACGCACAGAGGATTTTCCAGCCACTGTAAAGAATCCAAACACCTTAAACAAAGTACTGAACCTCACTGGAATATGGAGCTTCGCTGGAATACGCCATGCATGTTGACATAATCTCATTAATGGGTTTCAAAGAATCCTCAAAATAGCTTGCTACTTGGGTGCTGTCGTACTGTCACACGCTGCCATCCCAGTGACACAGAAAGTGATGTTATTTTCGCTCTTGTTTAACCACTAGCCCCCCCCGGCTGCTCTGACACATCGCCCAAATGCCCGCTGCCCTCTCCTCCTTAACGCCAACATTTGCCCGGGCGATAACATATAAGTCGCGCTGCCACCTCGGTTCTCAAACTGGAGTCACGGCGCCTCTGCTTTTTCCCACTGCCTCATTCATTCAGATCTTGCTGAGTCATGGCCCGCCGTGGTGGGTTTCCTGAGTATTCCTCTGTGGGGAGCACAGGGTTTCCCCTGACCGCCGCTCTGTTCGCAGTCTGCACGCCTGTTCTGAAGAACAGCGCAGCAGCTGTGGTGCTGGCTTTGGCGCCTGGCGTAGAGCTGTGTGACACGGGGTCATTTCTTCGGGCCAACCTCCATCTGCAGATGTCGGCACAGGTGTTGTGTAACTACATCAGAGGACCTGCTCTCAGCCCCCCCCATCACCACCACGGTGTTTAATTAATGTTTGGATTTTTTTTTTTTTGTACCGACGACATTGAAGAGAGCGAAGCCATAGAATATTTCATAATTACTTTCTATGCCATAAAAGTCCCATGTTATTTATGCACTTGTTTCAAAATTGCCAAACATTTTATTACAGCGAGAATAAATGTTGATTTCCTGATTTACCTCCAGTGCTAACCCTGATTGCCAGAGCTGCATTCGGGCTTTTAGGGTGCCTTCGGCTGAATATTTACAGCTGTAATTAAAGCAGCGTAAGGGATTTATTGCCTCAGACTACACGATTCTGCTTATACACACACACACACAAGTATTCCATCTGGCAGCTGCTCTCTGTGTTGAATTTGCTGTGAAACACAAACCTTCATGTCTGCCTCCCAAACAAATGATCCCCTTTAGACATTAATCTGAGACTGTTGAGGGTTAGCGTTAGCCTTGGCCGTTAGGAGACTTTGCTCAATAGAAGTTTAGACTTCAGTCATCTTTCAGAGTCCGGTGTCAGCTGGTTTATGGGTGCGGGTTCCATCTTTCTGTGTAAGTAAAGCTGGGGTGTGAGGCGTGAAAGCGGGTTTTAGTACTTTGCTGTCCAATCGGTTGTCGGGGAATCAACCTGGGATAGATTTTCATTCAACGTTACAACCGGATTGTGTGTTGCAGCCTTTACTGGATCCTCTAGCGATTTCCTTGTGAATGGAATTGATCAGTTGATGAGTGCGATCGATGCGGTTGCAGTCTGAAGGGCGTCTGTTTGCAGTATTTGAGGCCCGTTTATGTTGATTCACAACCGGACTTTTCATAGCGAGTTTCTTTGCTTTTTCAGTGACGGAGAGTTCAGTGATTTTGCATGAGATCGTTTTTCTTTTTTGTGTTTGTTATGGTCAAGCAAAGTCAATGGCCTAAAACCAAATGATCTTTCTTCTCCCACAGCTTCATTTCACAGTCCATCGCTCATTTATCCATCAACGGGAAATTTATCAATACCCTCATAACAAACTCTCATGTGTGAAATCTTTTTGACATATTGTGATTTTTAAATTAGTGATTTGAACTTTCTTTTGCACTGTACTGCTATTGTATTGCCTATTACAATTGAACTTTTAAGTTTATCTAAATACACATAAAATCTCTGCATAGTGTTGTTGTTGTGTTAGTGTGTTACCATATATGTAGTAAAATTAAGCCTTTATTTCCCTGGTAAATCTGCTCTAATTAACAGTTTCCTTTTTCACCACAAATGAGCAACAAATGAAACACCATCGGTTGTTTTCAATTTCCTTAATGGTGACAAATCAGAAAAAGTATTTTCAAAATTAGACGATCCATGCTAACACATCTTAATCTCTTGTTCATCTCAGTACAAACAAGTCGAGCAGTACATGTCCTTCCACAAGCTGCCAGCTGACTTCCGACAAAAAATCCACGACTATTACGAGCACAGATACCAGGGCAAGATGTTTGATGAGGAGAGCATCTTGGGAGAACTCAGCGAGCCTCTGCGAGAGGTATGACGTAACACATGCTACCCAGATGTGTCCCTGAAGTTGTGCAATTCTAACATTGGTTTCACTTTTCTTAGGAAATCGTGAATTTCAACTGTCGTAAGCTGGTGGCGTCCATGCCGCTTTTTGCCAACGCGGAGCCAAACTTTGTGACAGCCATGTTGACCAAGCTGAGATTTGAAGTATTCCAGCCGCACGATTACATCATCAGAGAGGGCACCATCGGGAAGAAAATGTACTTCATTCAGCACGGCGTCTGCAGCGTCATCACCAAGGGCACTCTAGCTATGAAACTTTCAGATGGCTCTTATTTTGGAGGTATCCAGTACGCCTCGAGGCTCCAGTGACGTTTGTCTGGCATGGCGCGAATAACTGTTTTTCCCTTTTCGTCTTCTCGCGTTTCAGAGATCTGCCTATTGACCAGGGGTCGGCGAACCGCCAGTGTGCGAGCAGAGACTTACTGCCGGCTCTACTCACTGTCGGTTGACCACTTCAATGAGGTGCTGGAAGAATATCCGATGATGAGACGAGCCTTTGAAACTGTGGCCATCGATCGTCTAAACCGGATAGGTAAAAGGCCTCTCAGCCTGTAGTCACTCGCGCCACGATACATTTAGCTTGTTTGAATCACTTAAATGAAAGTAAATTAGATTAATCAGGCACTAATTTGAGCTGTTGTGTCCCTTCAGTATGGTGTAGATACTGTAAGATTTTGAGAGGGTAGACCAGATGTGAAGGATATATCAAGCAAGAACTTGCCTTTTCCCCAACCCCTTTCTTTTGTCTGCCCCTAATCTGATTTTTTCTCTCAGGTAAAAAGAACTCAATCCTGATGCACAAAGTTCAGCACGATCTCAACTCCGGCGTCTTCAACAACCAGGAGAATGAGATGATCCAGGAGATTGTCAAATACGATCGTGAAATGGTGAAGCTGGTGGACCTGCAGAGGCCACGCGCCATGTCCATGACACCCTCCATTGGTGGGATTTTTGCTCCTCCTGGCCAGCCCCACACGGGCTCTGCAATTGCCACTCTTCAGCAGGCTGTAGCCATGAGCTTTTGTCCTCAAATGGCGAGTCCCCTTGTGGGTCCGGGGACGTTGCAATCCCCTCGTATGGTACGAAGATTTCAGGTGATGCAGAACCTGTCCAGCCCTGTCTCTATGTCACCTCTTCAATCACAACCCCCTCAAGCATTCGGAGGGGCGTTTGGATCTGCAATATCAAGCCCACCGGTCCAAAGCCCACTCACAGCTACAGGACGGACTTTCCAATACATGGCGAGCTCAGGACCTTCTGGTTCTCAGTTGTCCTTAGTACAGCATCATGTACCCAGTCCCACACAAACCCAGCAGAGGCCAGCCTCACATAAGAGCACCCACTCCCTCCATGCAGGCAGCTTGAGCCAGGACACCCGGGCCTTGTCTGCCTCTCAGCCTTCACTTCCCCAGGAAGGAACCCCACAAGCTGCCTCTGCAGCCCCCAGCCCTCCAGCATCCACCCACACATCCAACAACTCCATCGGCCCACCTCAGCCACCTCACCCCAACCTGCCCGGGCCATCAGGGGTTGGGAGAGCCGCAGGGGGTCAACAGCGAGTGGCTTTCGCTTCTACGCCTCCTCCAGGTGGACCTACTGGAATGGGGGTGGCAGCAGCTGTTGGATCAGGACCTCCAGACTCTGGAGCTCCCAAGAAAGATTCAATTGTCAGCCTTCCGGAGCTAGACTCTGCCAGATCCCGGCTGTCTTCCAACTTGTGACCCTGGTAGAGTTCAGAGGCCTTTTTTTGTAGGAGAATCGGTATGTTTATGGTCATTTCTGCTGATGTGTCAGCCTACTTCATGACCAGTCAGCTACCGCCAGGGCCACCAGTGATTTTACCTGGATGCACTGTGTGCTGGTGTCAGCAGAAGGAAAAGAGCAACTCAAATTATTCTTGAGACACTTTGACTCGGAAGAGTCTATACAATTAAACTAGTATAATGATAGGTCGAACTGGTCTAGTCTACTGTGCCAGCACCTTTAGTCTTAGTATCACCCTTGACACTCTGCTTCCAAACACCTACTGTATATCGCTGTCTTTACTGTAAAGATCTGAAGAAAAGTATGATTAATGTAACTATTGCATACTGTGTAAAATCCATGCAATGCAATCTAGCTGGAGCTGGACTTAAAAATGAAAATCAGGGACTTGAAGTCAAACGACAATGACATTTTAAGAGTTAAAAGTGTTTTGAGTGTACTTTTTCCTTATAAGCTGTTGTAGCAAAAGAACACATTGCTCTTCATATTGTTTCAAATAGTAGTGAAGTTAGTGTTTCAGACCGCTGGTCGATCTTACATCTATGTGTAAATAGTTGCCGAAAAAAGAAAGGAGGGATATTATATTCATTGTATCTTACCCAAACCAAAGTTGAGCTTGAACACAAAGTTCGGTTGTGTCTGTATCAACTAAAAAAGAAACATAGAAGACAATGCCATTTATTTAACTGCCTTGATTCAACGTTAGAAGCCATATATTTGGTTCGTGTGTATGTATATATGTGGTCGTAAATGTGCGCGCGCGCGTGTGCGAGTTTGTCGGTTCGTTCCAGTTCCGTTTTCAGAGAAGGACTCACGCACTCACCCCATCGGGTGTGGCCGGTTTGACGTGCTGACGCGTTTTTGTCAAAACACCTGGAGGGTAGTCGGCTGTTTGGTCAGTACGCCGATTGTAAACGCGAGGGCCCAGGCGGCAAAATATTCTGAGCTTTATCGAAGGAAAACATTTGTGAACAACCCATACTGTATACTTGCTTGTTTTTGTCTAGGTTTATTAATTAACACATGCAATATAATTCTGCAATACTCTACCCCGCCTATATATAAATATATATGAATATAAATATCTATACATATGCTGTACAGGAAAGTGAACTTGTTTCCTTTTTCTTTTGTTGAACTTTCAATGTGAAAACTTAAAGAATCCAGCAACTACTGTGGTTTCACTTGAGGTATTGTAATCCAGTGACCATGTTGTTACCTTAACCAAAAATGCTTGAGGGAGTGCGAGGAACTGTTGCGTCATTTACGTTAACCCAGCTGGAACAAACGGAGCGAAACAGAATTCAGAGTTCGGCTAATTCTACCTTCTCGTACGTCGCCCAGTCACTAAATTAGGTGGTGCGAAGATGCCTCACCTCTGTGCTCCATACTGTCTCCATACTCCTCGTTCAGGATGGCCCGATGCTCTCATGAATGTCTCGACATTTAAAATCTGACGCAATTCCCATGCTCAAATTTTGGGATTAGGCCAAGGTTTCGCTTCAAAATCTTCTGATTCCACTAACCCAAAAGCCTTCTCCCGCTGAATGTATGCCATGAGAGAAGGAGGAAGCTAATCAGATATAAACTGCCATGTAAATAAAAAGGTTTGCAGAGTTGAAAAGGCTTTTACGATGCAAGGGGGTTATACGGCATTTCTGTATGTGTTGCTGAATGTCCGTGTGATTTTGCTTTTAACTTTGATGAAAGTTTTCTTGTATTTTGAACCCGTTCCCTACCCCCCCCCCCCCCAAAAAAAACAAAAAAACAAAAAAAACCACCCACCCACCCATTAAACCCCAGTTGTCCTGAGGGGAATACTTTTATTTTGGAATGGTGTGAATACGAGCGAGTCCTGACCCATTTGAGCTTCTCGGTCCAGAGCAACCACCGAGGACATTCGTTTAAGCACCTTCTGTTGCACTTAGACCTTGCAATCAAACCGAAAACCGATGCTCGATACCCTCAAAAATGGTCACCGTGCTTCCTCTGGTGCCGATATCAGGTAAACCGGTAGGGGCGAGAAGTGAATCTAATCGAGACAAAAAGCGGGTAGCTGAATTAATGTGTAAGGCGAATGCAGTGTTCAACTTTTTCAGCAGAGAGCATCGATCCAGAGCCAAACTCAAAAATCCATGCAATGGACATTTCACTCAGGTTTGCTACCTTTCCAGAGGGATGTATCGACTGCCGTAGTGTGGCTTTCCATTGATTTATGTAGACTTGTCAAGCCTCCCGTAATCAACTTGTTGATTTAACCATGCTGATTTGACTTTTGCTTGGCTTAGAAAAACATGACGGACCTTTTTGCTGTTTTAACCCTCGCCAGTGTTTCGTTTTGAACCACGTTCTCCTCAACGCTGTTTAAAAATTGAAACGGGTTGTGGGTGATTGATTTTATCCAAGGGCTTCATTATATGGCTTGTGAATCCCGGCTCATTCTTCCTGCGGCGTAGCCACATGTTGGTTTCCTCTCTGATCAGAAACATGCACTAAATGCTCCTCTTGGGTCACAGTGCTGCCGCCGGCTTCGTCAGCATCATTGGAAATTTGTATTGTTTTTTCTTCTTCCTATGGGAAAGGTACATGCCAAAATGCCAATGTGATTGTGAATGAACCAAGTCCGTTTGAGTCAATAGCTGTTGTCTGCTTCGATGCTGTTCCAGTGCAATCAATTGGTCCTTTTTTTCCTGTTTCCTTTGTGCTAACACGAGAGTTTGCCCTATTAAGCTGCTATCAGGACAGTGCCGATATTATATGGAAGATAGTGTGTGAAAGTGCGGCGGAGTTTGGAAGAGTTTGGCTAACGTTTCTGGCAATATCACGCACAGCCTCTGTTCCGTTGCATCCATCCAGTAAGACACTTTAACGTGTAATTCGCGTCCACTCTGATGGATGGAGTCCCAGACACTTTGATCCGCGCTAGTCTCTTCGACCCTCGACCGCTGACGCGGGTCCCCGGCGACGTCCACACCTCCGTGAGCTATCTGTTGCTGGGTCTGCGTGGCAGTTGCTTTCCGTCAATTGGCTCACAGCCACTGCCGCCAAGTGTGTGATGTAGCGGCTGTATCGGCCCGATGATAGCGAAGGGGGGGTTCAAAGTGCGATTGTTCAACGGTTCTTCTTCTGGACCTTGCTGTGATGTGGGATTGACGTCCCTCAAACCTGTGTGACTGACTGACTGACAGTTATTGAGAGTACCTGAGTTTGACATTTGTCATTCATGCTGGAACAGATCTTAAGGGTACTGAATGCCTTGGTGTTGAAATGTTAACAAATCAGGGTATTACTTTTTGTTCGTAAATGTGTCTTGGACTTATTGTTACCTTCGGTTATTGTTTTTGCAATCTACCCCATGCACATAAACTGTATATACCTTGTGCCTAGTATATCTTGTTTCCACATAGTCTATTTTTGTGGTATGTATGTGCCTGTAAAAATGCAAATAGGTGTTTTTATTTTCAACTTGCAATATATGTAAAAAGAAAAAAAAAAAGGACTGCTATTGCCGAATTTAAATGACAATGTCAGTATATCTAATTTTCCCTGATTTGGGAAACACTAAAATTGCACATTTTCGTTCGTTTGAGCCTTCCAACACCATGCGCGCTGTATTCATGCTCTGTTCATGTGACGTGTGTGTGTGTGTGTGTGTGTATGGGGGGGGGGGGGGGGGGGGTATGGTGGTCGACCACAACTGCTGTAAAAGTAACATCTTCTGCAGGGAGGGGGTGAGCTCTGGCAGTCTTCTGGTGGATGTCAGCAGTCTAGACATTAGCTCAGATGACCTGCTTCCTACACACACGGAGGGATAAATAAGTGGATACGGAATATAAAGGAGATGCCCACAGAAGCATATTTAGGTTGTGTACATAGTGGAATATATTTGAACTGTACTGTTGTACAGGTCTGATGCTGGCAGATGTGGCGTTAATGGTTAAAAATCACACACATATTTAAAAAAAAAAAAAAAAAAACTCTGCAAGGATGAATTTGTCTCAAGCATCAGCAGTTGCAACGCCGACTCCTGGCTGAGTCATTCTCACAGACCACAGCCGAGTGCATGCCTGTATTGTCCCGATCCCAATTTTCAAATCTACGTACACAGACGCGTTGTGCACCAACTGCAGAATAAGTTCATTTAGTCTTTGAGCTGAAACTTTGTGTCGTAGCTACCGTAGCCTGCTTAGCTTCCCTAAGCCTCCTCCGCTTCAGGACTCTCTGTATCGTGTGCTTGAGTTTGTGTGTGCGCGTGGTTGTTCCTGTGCCTTTTCTTCTCTGGTCCCAGTTAAGAAATGATGCCATTTAAAGATCTGAAGTGCATATGAAGCTGAGGGAAAACACCAAAAGACTATAACGCTCCTTGAAAATGACTCTAGCACATTTTTAGATTAGCAGCCTAGCTTGGTGTGGGCATCCAGACACACGTTACCAGCACCATGTAGACAACAGCACAGATATCCGACACAGCATGTGTCCTCTCTCTGGAAGCAAACATTTGAGTCATGTTTTGGCTCCCACACTTACAATAATAAAAATAATAAAAGGTTTTCATCATGCCAGATCTGTCTAAGTTAATGTCTAGGAATTGGGGACAAATCAGCTGTAGCTACAACACCTCCAGATCCATCTGAGAGCGTCAGCGTGAGGTGCGCGGGTGGGGGCTGGGGCTGATTTGTGCCCAGGTCCTGAAAGGTTGTCTTGTCCACCACCTCTGCCGACCCTGAACACAGAGCCACACCCTGGTCTCTCTCAATAAACTGGTCTGTCAGTCAGTGGCAATGTTGTTTCAGCGTTCGTGAAAAAGACGATACCTTGTTGTGCAATAAAAAAGTGAGCGCATTGGCATACTTATATGTGTGTGGACTTTTATTCCTCTACCTGTCCTTGCTGGATGGCTATCACACACTCACACACACACACACACTCACAGAGATATATATGCGCACATGCTGTGTTGTAAATCAACAATGTCTCCACCCTCGTTCCACCCCACAGTAGATCATCTCCCTCTTTCTCATCTCTCCTCTCATCTCTGCTCTCTCTCTTCTCTCTATCTCTCCCTCTCTCCCTCTCTCTCCTCTCCTCTTATCTCTGCTCTCTCTTTCTCTCTCTCTTTTTCTCATCTCTATCTCCCTTATCCCTCTCCTCTCATCTCTGCTCTCTCTCTCTCTCTCTCTCTCTCTGCAGACAGAGGCTCCACTGCATCCCTGATGAGATGTCTGAGCTAAGAGCTTTGCACTGTGTGTATGTGTGTGCATGTGTTTCTCACACAGAAAAGAAGGGAGTCTATTTATTCTTAAACCTCGATGTGTGTCCATGCACATGCGTGCCCTACTTCTGTGTTTTTCAAGCAGAGCAAACGACCCGGTGGGACTGTGCGCGCGCCCATAAAGGTGTGTGTGGGTGGGTGCGTTGGGGATGAGGGCAGTCCAAGGACACGCTCTTCCAACAGCCACGGGAGGAGCAAACACCTCTTCCTTCTGCATTTGGTCCATTTTCTCTCTTCCTCTTCTCTCTCTCTTCTCTCTCTCTCTCTCTCTCTCTTCTCTCTCTCTCTCTCTCTTCTCTCTATCTCTCTCTCTCTCTCTCTCTCTCTCTCTCTCACACTCTCACACACACACACACACACACACACACACACACACAGTGATTATGCACAGCGTGATAACGAGATAGAATGATTGAAATTACAGCCAAGGTGAGGCTTTAACACACGGCCTTACACCGCTTGTACCATCTCCTCACATTGACTTCCAGCTGGTACAAATGTGGGTGAGCCCCTCCGCAGTGCGTGTGTGTAGCTTTACCTTGACGTGACATAATGTCCTCTCTCGCTTCTGCTCTACGCACACACACACACAGACACACACATCCCTCCCTCCATCTATCCCTTTCGCTGTAATTCAATGAAGAAGCAATAAACTGATAGTGACTGCAGGCGGATGCTACACCAAGTTATATGTAGCATAGTATATAGTTTCATCCTGTATATGACCAAGAACTGTCCTCTACCTCATTTCCTTTGCAATGCCAGTCCTCTATGCCCCTTTCTGTCCTACTTCAGTTAATCATATCAGCATCTCCCGCACTACCGAGGCAGCCGGAAGTGCATTTGGCTTATTTAGGCTTTTAAGGTTGTTTATGTCGTCGTGCAAACTCCCCTTGGTCTGAGTTTATTATTGAAACCATTTGCATCGCCTGTGCAGTCTGTTGCTGTTCAAATCTCTTCAGGCCAAGGTGGAATGCCGAGGCAAGGACAGGTGGACACCTTCTGCCCTCACGCTTCCTCTCTGCTGAGACAGCTTCAGCCACACTGGAGCGTCCATAGAGGCCAAGGCTCAGAACTGAATGGCAGAATTAGCATTCGGCCCAAGAATTGTGTCCACGAATGAGTCAGTCAGCGTGTGACAGAGACAGAGAGAGAGAGAGTAAATCATCTTACAGCCTGGGTAACATCACAGATGCTGGACAGGGGGGCTGGGGAGGAAGTGAGAAGTGCGTCAAGCTGCAGAGCAGTGGCATCATGTGATCTTACATCCTTTTAAATCTCATCAAGGAAAAAAAAGCTCTAATAAAATCACAAAAAGAGAAATTTCTTTATTAACCGACCTTTAGAGCCTTCATCCACACAAGGATGGGAAGCGTGTGACAGCGATGAAATTAAAGGAAAATGTTCTCAACACTCCGACGAGCATTTGCACATTTACGGGGTCTAGAGTGAAGACATTCATCAAAAGCTTGGGAACAAAACTGTTAAATCACACTGACTGACATGTGTTACTGTTACAAAGAATTGATTTGGCTTCCAAAAGGAGGCATTTGAAGCCTTGTCCATAACAGTAATTTTTGTACCATGTGAACCGTCATAGTTGGCATAGTAAAAACAGCTGATTGTAAAGTTTTCCTGGATGGAGAGCAGCTAAAAGGCCACCCCGCCCATGACCCCCTCTGACTGAGTGAACCGAAGACAAAGCGAGGGCACGTGAAAATAAAAGCCCAGGAGCGCAGAAGACAGGAAATGTAACTCATGAAAAATAAAACCGGGGGCCCATTTTTCATTAGTGAAACGCTTTGTCTTGGTGATCTTTGGGCTTTTTAGGCAGGAAGCAAAAGCCCCAGTTCGATGAGTTTATCCCATCATCCACTTCCTCCGATCATTTTGCCCCCAGACGGCAGCTGAAGTGATGACAGCCAGGACAATAATCATGTCATCTGCTCTGCTCGGTCAAGGTCTGTGCTCAGTGGCTCTGTTGCTATTTGCCCATCACACACACACACACACACACACACACACACACACACACACACACACACACACACACACCACACACACACACACACACACACACGCACACACACACACACACACCTTTTGTTAGCCTCTGTTGGCTCAACCCTCCAGGATAAAAGCTTTAAAGGTGAATGTGAATGTAGCCTCTTTTTGAAGCAGCTTGCAGCAGTTTATCAGGTAAAATAATACTAAAAATTGTTGCTCTGCATTAATACAAAACACCACTTTAGACGCCAAAACCGGCACAAGAGAAGCTAAACCTTTTTTGTGAGGTGAGCAATTTAAACCTGCACTCAGAGGCCCGGTTACACCACTCGTGTTTTTTATTGTATCGCATCAGGTTCAGAGCTCAAACAAAAAACAGTAGTATCAAAATAAAAGGTTCCAAAAGTTGGAAAATTAATGCCTTTGGCTGAGGAGTCGGCAACTGTTGCCCTGCTGGTTAATGCAGCCTGGAAACCAGCAACACACTAGTGAGATTCCCTCCAGCAGCAACTTGAAGTGGCCTAATAAAGAGACGGATGGCTTTGTGCCGAGGCTGAGCTGTGAGGGCGAGAGTGGCTGGGATGGCCTAATTGTCGGAGGATAACGACTCCTCACATCATCCATCACCTTCGCACAGAGCACCCCGGGATCCTCCCTGATCCAAGCCATGTTTTCATCACGCTGACGTCTTCATGTGTGTGAATTTAACACGAGGCCGTCGTCTGGACAAGGTTCTGAGCAAACGTCAAATCTTTTGGAAAACTGACAAAAAGATAAAGAGCCCAGAGTGATTTCCTACCCACAAACGTCTTTAACTGCCTTCCAGGCTGCTGAATCCTTATAAGAAAAGACATTGGTGTTTTCACTACTGATGCTAGCGCAACATTAGCATTCAAACCAGAAACATCAGAATAAACATTGATAAAGCTTGATAGAACTTCATGGAAAGATAAAACGATGTGCTGGGTGGTTTTTCACACATCTGTGGGTTATTGATAATTACATATTAATCAGTCATTATTATTAACTCCTTCTCTGCTGGCCGAGCCCCTGCGGGGCCCTCCGTTGTCACGGTGACCCTGAACTCTTCCCACCGAAGCGACTCCACGTGAAGCTCATCGGTCTCTTCCTCCAGGCCTCCATGACCTGCAGCACACTTGTTCTTCTCTCTCTGCTGGTGTTCATTTCCTGCCCTATAATCCTGGAGAGCAGCACACCCAGGGCCGCCCCCCCTCACATATCCCAGCATGCTCTGTCTGCGTCTCTCGTTCCCTTTGGCTCCGAATATTGTTTAAAACCGAGGGACGAACATTTACCCGAAGATCTGAATTTAGCAGCTTTTGCGTTATTTTTAATTCACCAGCTTATGTGTTACGCGTTTTGCTGTCCCTCTTTTCTGATTAAGAGTTATTATGGTGATTAGATGTTATTTTCATGTGCTGAATCAATTTAGTAATGAGACCAACTGCTTTGAGGGAGGAGGTAATGAACACGAAAGAGGACAAAATGGGCAAAGAGCAGAGAAGTGGAGGATGAAAAAAGTGGTCCTGAAATTGCTGAGTCACAGAAAGAGCTCTCTTACTTGTGCCCCCCCCCCCACACACACACAAACACAAACACACACACACACACACACACACACACAGGGGCTGACGCCACCCAGACGAGTGATGGATGCAGAAAGGAGGATGTCTTTCTGGAGCTCTCCTGCGGTTTTAGCTTTCGTCATGCATGCTGCAAAAATGAAAATAAACCAGATGAAGCAGACGTGACGTGTTTTCGAACATCAATAAGAGCATCCATCTGGAATTTGGAGAACTTTTTTTTACACATTGGCCTTGTTTTTACAAGTTTTATAGAAAAAGCTCTTTGGATGATGCACTAATAATAATCTTTCTGTGGCCTCTGGCAACTGGATCTTGATGAACTTTCGTTATGATTCTGCACATTGTAATTTTATGGTGCTAATGTGACACTTGTGGTATAAAAGTAGTAATTTTGCATAAAGACTATGTTGCTTGTGCTGCATTTACTGGACAGACACATTTGTAAACAGAACGCATCTGAATGGTGAAAATCTATATATGCCAGAAATTATGCTTACAGCATGGCATTAAGACAAAGGTCAAGGGGCTATTTAAAACAAAAAAAACCCAAACTCTCTATCTACCCCCACACACGCGCGCGCACACACACACGCACACAGTGCCACGTGAGGAATAAAAAAGATCAGAGAGAACAGCGCCCCCTGCTGGTTATGTCATGTGAAAGGCTGGAGAGACTCACAGTGAGCAGTGACAGCACAAAAAAATATCCTGATTGGAGCGTAGAGAGGAGGACAGGGTGTGATACAGTGTGACTCAGGACTATCTAAGAGTGGGACTGAAGAGCGAGACTGGGGAATGTACAGGACTGAGAAAGTAAACCGCGATCAGTGACACCCCCCTGGAAGGTGAAGGGATCGATAGATTCAGCAGGGCGTGATATAACTGCTATAACAGAGGGGGGAAGACTGATTTCTGAGGGCAGATAAATGGTGAATGAACCTTTCCCGTGAGCAGAAAGCGTCAGATTAAATCTTTGCCGCAGGATATTCTGTCCATCGATGGTTCCTTTTGAAGTGTCCTTGGGCACCAGGTTTTATATCAGCCGCTGGGAGCAACACTGTCAGGAAGAACAGATTTGCCACAAAAGGCAGCTCTGTACTTTGTACATGTGTGTTTTATCATTTCCATCAGGTTAATTTTTGGGGGTGGGGGTGAATGGGTGTCTGGTGACTTGAAATATGCTGGAAATAAGTCAAAGTTCATCATTTTCACCAGAAAAACAGCTTGGCCGTCTGCAGTCGTATAGGGTAACCACAGCCACACCTTAAAGTTATTAATGATGTTTTCCTGCAGTGCTTGTAACAGTTTAATTTAACGACCTGAAGCAACAAACGCTTGATTTATAGCTCGTGCCTGGCTGCAACACATAATACACAAAAATACAACTAATGAGCTCAACAGGGTCTTCTCTCCAAGCCCGTTCCCTTGGCTGTGGTTTCGCTGGATGGTAGGTAGGGACAGTGGGAATCTTGTTCATCCATTCATGCGCGTCACTAATTAGATGACGAGGCAAAAACTCGGGCATGGGAGGAGTTCGGTGAGGCTATGGAGGAAGACTTTCAGTCTGCTCCGAGAAGATTCTGGCAAACTGTCTGGCGCCTTAGGGGCGGCAGGCGGCAACTCGCCCACACCGTGTTAGGTGTGCGTGGGGAGCTGCTGACGTCTCCTGAGACAATTGTCCAGCAGTGGAAGGAATACTTCCAGGAGCTCCTCAATCCTACCAACACGTATCCTCAAGGTGGAACAGAGTCGGGAGACCAGGAGGTGGACCATCCAATTTCCGGAGCAGAAGTTGCCTAGGTAGTGAAACAGCTGCCCTGTGGCGGAGCTCCGGGAGCGGATGAGATCCGCCCGGGGTATCTGAAGGCTCTGGATGTTGTAGGGCTGTCCTGGTTGACACGCCTCTGCAACATTGCGTGGACATCGGGGGCAGTGCGCTTGGACTGGCAGACCGGGGTGGTGGTCCCTATTTTTAAGAGTAAGGACCAGAGGGTCTGTTCCAACTACAGGGGGATCACACTCCTCAGCCTCCCTGGGAAAGTCTTTGCCAGGGTGCTGGAAAAGAAGATTAGACTGATAGTTGAACCTCTGATCGAGGAGGAACAATGCAGGTTTTGCCCCGGTCGTGGAACCACGGATCACCTCTTTACCCTTGCTGGGGTTCTTGAGGGGAGTTGGAAGTTTGCCCAACCAGTCCACATGTGTTTTGTGGACTTGGAAAAGGCTTATGACCGGGTCCCCAGGAGCATCCTGTGGGAGGTGCTCCAGGAGTATGGGGTAGAAGGTCCCTTGATAAGGGCCGTCCAGTCCCTGTACCGAAGGAGCAGGAGCTTGGTCCAGATAGCCGGTTGTAAGTCGAACTCGTTCCCAGTGAGGGTTGGACTCCGCCAGGGCTGCCCTTTGTCCCCGGTTCTGTTCATAACTTTTATGGACAGAATTTCTAGGCACATGGAAGCTGCTCTCGTCGCTGCTTTTTGCAGATGACGTAGTTCTTCTGGCGCCATCGAACAGGGACCTCCAACAAATGCTGGGACGGTTCGCGACCGAGTGTGAAGCGGCAGGGATGCGGATCAGCACCTCCAAGTCAGAGTCCATGGTCCTCGCTCGGAAAAAGGTAGAGTGCCTTCTCCGAGTTGGGGAGGAGGTCCTGCCCCAGGTGGAGTTCAGGTATCTCGGGATCTTGTTCACGAGTGAGGGTAGGATGGAACGGGAGATCGACAGGCGGATCGGAGCGGCGTCAGCAGTGATGTGGGCGCTTAACCGATCCGTCGTGGTGAAGAAGGAGCTGAGCCGGAAGGCGAAACTCTCGATTTACCGGTCGATCTACGTCCCAGTCCTCACCGGCTAGGATGCCTTCCGGACGCCTCCCTTTAGAGGACATGTCCCACCGGGAGGCGGCCTCGTGGCCGGCCCAGGCCTAGGTGGAGAGATTACATCTCTCGCCTGGCTTGGGAGCGGCTGGGGGTTCCCCCGGAAGAGCTGATGAAAGTGGCCGGGGAGAGGGCCGTCTGGGCATCCCTCCTGAAGCTGCTGCCCCCGCCACCCGGAACCGGATAAGCGGCAGAAAACGAAACGAAACGAAACAACTAATGAGAGGAGAGAGCAGAATTTTTCAAACTTTTAAAGTGGAGATTGTTTTTACTCAAAGGATGAAGGCAGTTTAGCATGAAGATACAATGAAAACGTGGGTTCGTGGAGGAGTTATAAGACTTACACTAAACCCTTAAAACCATGTCTTGACCCACAGACAAGACACAATTTTTAAAAAAAATGTTCTATATAAGGACACACACGCTCACACACCCGCACACAAGTAGATGGCCTTAATTAGAGCAGTGCATAAATGGAGACAGAAGCCCACCCCACCTCAGTCTAGGGGTCAATTAGCTGCGACAGCTAAGAACTCCACAATCCATGCGCAGCTTAATTATGAGAGCATTCAGTTGTTATCGCACGCACAGGTTATAATTGCATTAAAACATTTAGTCTTATAATTAGCTGCTGATGCTTGGGCTTATTTCATCCATCAGGAAACAGGCCGATGTGCTTCCAGACGCTAACTATCTACCTCTGAAACGGCCTCCAGTCTGTAAAGATATTGATAGAGCTTTAGTAAAGATATTGATCACGCAAGCAAACTAGTGTGTGCAACATATATGTCAATATTTCAGTGTACTGTGTTTGTTTGTGTCTGTTTTTTTTTCCTGATCGGGGTCATGGAGTTTGTCCCAGCAGTCAGTGGGTGAGAGGTCACCACACACACACACACACACACACACACACACAGACGAACCCACACTCAGGTTGCATGTTTCTAATCATAGAGATATTTAATCAATAAGGAGAAAAACACTTCACCTTGGCTTCGGTTTACAGGTCTGCTACACAACCTTCACAAGCATGGACAGGGATTCCACTGCAGAGTACACTTGTGTGTGCGTACATGCATGTGTGTGTCTCAGGCAGCAATGCAAATGTGAGCTAAACTTGGAGGAACAGAAGAGCTGGAAGGAGAGGAGAGGAGGAGAACCTCTATTTCTGGAGGCGGTGTACTCGTGGCGTCCCTGGAGGAGTAGGCTGCTCCGGGCTCTCCTCTGCCATACATGAGTGATGGAAGGTGTCACTCACAGAAAAAAAAGGAAAAAACCCCAGAAAGATTGATATTCTGGGGTTCTTGCCAGTGCAATATTTTTAGAACAAAGTGAGAACCTCGCCTGGCACAGATGTTTAACAACTGCATTCGCGGGTTCACCTCATATTTCACTTTGCCCTGAGAACAGCGCAGACCTGCTGCTGCAGAGCATCATGGGAACAAATGTAGGCTAACAAGAAGGGGAAAAAAAGGTGCCGGCCTATTTTTTTCAGCACACAGGCCATTTTTTCTGTTGCTGTGACAACAAGGACAAGAAGAGGTAACCTTGTACATCAGTTAGCTTGATGTCAATAGCTTGCTCAGAAATGCTTCCATCTTTACAGCACTGACGCACACATTCATCCAGATTAAGTGCGGATGGTTGATGTGTAACATTTGTGGTCTGACTGTTAAATGGAGAAACCACAAATTAATTATTACTGAAGTCTATCTGCACCCACTCCGACCACGGATGCAACAATCAACCCCAAAAAGTTACTAAAACTCTATGCAAAACCATCATAATTCAATTCATCTTGTAGTACTTCCTCTTAGACTTCCCATCCTCAAGAGTAACAGTAAAAAGAAAAAATTAGATTTGGGTCAGTTAATATGAATTTTATTTTCCAACAACTGTGCTAAATGCTGCTGGAAAGCTTTTAGGGTGCTATATGCTACTGAATCATTCATCTGTCTTTTCATTCCAAAGATAGCTCAGGCTTAAATTAAAAACATATTTAAAAGAGGTAATAAATAAATAAATAAATAAAGCAGGCTTATGAAAAAATCCATTTACATACAATTATAATGGATATGAGGTGATGTGTTTGTCCCTGCTTAATGATTATAATATAATAAACCTTGCTGTGATGTTCCACTTCCAGATGACACAAGTGAAATCCACTCATAGATGTGGTCCAGACACCAGATACATGTAAAAGCTTTAAACCTAAGAAGGCTGCCAAACTCCAGTCTGCCGCATCACTTAGTCTCCAGCTCGGTCAAGTGGAGCAGAGATTCTGCGTTTAGCCTGACACCCTGTGGTAAAAACATGGAATTTCTCCAGCTGTTTCTAATTATTATTCAGTCAAAACAGAAAAACGTCCTGCTGATTCAGGAACGTATTGCTTTATTTTTATTAACGTCAAGTGACAATTATCTCAAATTAAAAACTCGATCCACAAAGATTTACAATAATTAATATATATAGGTTTTTTTAATCCCACGTTTTGAAAAACAAACAGGTTTGTCTGGAATGAAAATGACAAATTTTACACTGTAATAATCCAAATTTAGTATCGTTTTGACCCTATTATAGAAGGGGAGGGGGGCGTTCCCGAGATCCATCATGACCATGTACAGGTAATTGAAGCGGCCATGACTGAATGACGCATTGAGTATGGGAAATGTAGTTTCATGACTTTTGTATGGTCGCGACTGAAAGTAAACAGGGCGCTACTAATGTATCCTCGCAAGCTTGTTAAACATATACCCCACTGAACAACGTATATCTCCTTGTAAAGATTTTCCAATTGTTCGTGACTATTTGGAATACAAGTACAGCGGGGGTAGATAGACTAACGTCAATTCCCAGAGTTCTTTGAGGGAGAACATTCGTCTGTGGTATTTGTAGTCCACCGTGGAGGTTCATTTCCTGTACAGGTTAGGTGGTGGAATCTGGTTTGCGAAGACAAACACATGTGAAATTATTGAGCAGGTAGGCTAAACAGACCATTGTGTCAGCTCTCGACTCCAGCTGTCAGTCTCATTAAACGTGTCATGCGTGCATTATTTCATGACGGTCAGTCGTGTTCTGTCCATTTGGCGTAGAAGCTAGCGTGTGCAAATCTGGCGCTTCCATGGCGTTGCATTTCCTTTTGTTCAGCTAGCGTATGTGAAGGAATACAGAAATGGATTTCTCAGAAACGCTCACAACCACAAACACTCATTGAATGGACCTATTTGCCTCGGCGAAACTGGGGTTTCCTATTTTAGACGGTCTGTAGGTAAGAGGGTCGAAGCTCGACACGTCGGCATTCATTCAGGTATTCTGGGGAAAGTCAAGACATTTATCAGCCTTGTGTTCAGCTTTAGAAACATAAATCCTGTAGGCGTTACTAGCCGTTAGCCACGTCGCTTAGCATTAGCAGTAGCGCCAGGCTTGTCGCAGTTTTGGTGTTTACATCCGGTTGCTCGTCGCGTTTCGCAGCTAATTTGCAACAGCGTTTGTTTCTCTGCATCTGATCGCGCCAGATCTACTTTGCATTTCTCGTCTAGTCAAATGTGCATGTGAAGTGGTGAGAAAATTGTTACATTAACTGGAAATTCTGTCTCTTCCAGGTTTGTAAAGAAATTAATGGAAACATGTCAAAGAAACGGGGAAGGTATGATCAAAACGTTACTGAACACCTTTGACATTTGGTGCATGATGATGTGCATGAGTGTGTAAGGGACGCCTGTGCGTCCTCATGGATGGCAAATGTGAAATAATTACATAGTTAAAACGTAAGATAAGACCATCATTTCAAATGTAATGCTTATGTTTTACATGTACTAAAATTAGAAATCAACTGAGCTCTCATGTGAAAGTGTCCCTGCCCGCAGAAAGCGTAGCTTTGGAGAGCTGAGTGAGGGCTCGGAGTTGAGCCTGACCCCTGACCCCGACAACCTTCTGGGTCGGAGGATTCAGCACACCTGGAGGGAGAAAGGCAGCATGACCACGTGGAAAGGCACCGTCCTGGAGCGGCTGACCGTCAACACCTCCCTCTACATGGTCAAATACGACGGCTTTGATTGTGTGTACGGGATTGAGCTCTTCAAAGACAGCCGGGTGTCCAACCTGCAGGTGTTGTCTGAGAAAGTCGGTGAGTGTAAGAACAACCTGCTGAATCGGCACATTGCCAATTAGTGTGTCGTATCGAGCATTAGTTTACCAATGTGGGGAACATCTTTGACGACTTGGATTTGCGGAAAACCAGGGGCTTAACCGTTGTTTTCTGTCGTCGTCGTGATAGTTTTCATTAGCTGTGACGTCTGGTCAGCAGCTTTTGCGGAACCCTGTTGGTCATCAGTAGTCAGACGTCCAGGACAGCTGCTCGCGAGCATCCATAGATGTGACGTGTGCCACATATTTGGCCCATGATGATCACAGCTTCTGGGTATAATGAGCCGACTCTGGTAGAGAAGCAAGCATAGATCAGTGGGTGGGGGGGGGGGGTAGTTTACTGTATGAACTGTTGATTTTTGTGTTGTTTATTTTAATTGCACTTTTGACCTATTTTTTTTTCCTTCATGACAAAAATAAGAATATTCCCTCGCCAAGCATCATTCACTGCAAGTGGGTCAGGTGGAAATTTGATGTTATAGATCGACAGCCCCCCGTCAAGCCAAAATATTTGGGTGGTTAGTCAATAAAGCAGCGAAGGTATTTCAGCCTCTCTCCTCAAAGCGTCTCTCTCTCTCTCTCTCTGTCTCTCTGTCTCTCTCTCTCTCTCTCTCTCTCTCTCTCTCTCTCTCTGTCTCTCTCTCACACAGTGAACAATAAGATCAAAATACCTCCCGGGGCCGAGGAACTGGTGGGCCGAGCCGTGGAGCATCTGTTTGAGAAGGAGGATGGCGAGAAAAACGAGTGGCGGGGCATGGTGCTGTCCCGTGCCCCCATCATGACCCACTGGTATTACATCACATATGAGAAGGACCCGGTGCTGTACATGTATCAGCTGTGGGACGACTACAAGGACGGAGACCTCCGCGTCCTGCCTGAATCAGGTCATTGGATGTTTATGACGTGCTTGCCCGAGCTAGCCTGAACTGACATCACCATCTTCTTCTCTTTTGTTATGGCCAGAGAACAAGCACCTGCTGCCAGCAGACAGGAAACCGGGTGAGGAGCCAGAGAGCCTTGTGGGTAAACAGGTGGAGTACGTCACGGATAACGGCGTGAAGAGGACGGGGTTGGTCATCTACCAGGTCCCAGCCAAGCCCACGGTGTATTACATCAAATATGACGACGACGTCCACATCCACGTCTACGACCTGGTGAAGACCACCTAGTACTGACTGTGCCAGTTCGCCCGGGCCGACGGCTCGCCCCACAACTCGACCATCCGTTCGCTCGTTCAGTGAGAAACCATGTGGTGAAATTCAAAAGCCTTTTCCTCTCATCTGTCAGCTGCCCCACGGGCAGAAACGCTGTTTTTTTGGGCCAGTGTTCATTTGAACCTAACGTGTTTGTGTTAGGCCGTGAAACAGACCTGGGATCAGTTGTGTCACCCAGCAGATGAAGTGGAGCTCGACGTTTGCTCGGTTCAGTCACGTGTTCGTATTGTTCCAGGGTCCGAATCCTTTTTTTTTTTTTTCGCAAACAGATGAAACAAAACAGCATTATTAACATTGTATATCTCTATAAAATCTCTGTTTTAAACATTTCATTTTTATATACCTGTGCTATTTATTTCATCTGAAATATTTAGCTGCGCTAATGGTAACTTTTTGGCCAAATTTGTCCGCTGTGCTTAATGTGCTTTGGTGGGTCTTGTTTCGTTGAATATTGTGCTAATTTTACTATTGAAGTCACTCATATTTGAAATGAAAGCATTTAGCATAATAACGGTTTCATTCAAGAAAAAAAGACTCAAAGTCTTGTCTCATCTGCAAGTTTTCTACATTATAATATACTGTAAAAAGACTGATGTTTCGCAGTATTTGTGCTCGGTGAGGTTTGAAATGCACCCATGTTGTTTGGTAGGTTAGATGGAAATCGCCGCCTGTTGTGATCCCATCCCTGTTTTGTTCTGTAAATATAATCTGAGACATTTCTATGAACGTTGAATGAGCTTCGTGTGGTCATTTTCTCCTCCGTGCTGCTGTGTTTGTGTGGTAGGTGAGATTGTGTTCCTGCGATGCGAATCTACAGGAATTATTTGACTGCAAACACTAGATTTTACGCTCTGATCTGTGAGGTGACGCTCGTCTCGAATGGTGAAGCCGTTGAAAGCTGACCCTGACACTTGCTCACCTTATCAGTCGCAACATTTCCACTTCAAACCAACCCAGATTAGCATTTCAGCACAGTCTCATTTGATAATTAGCGGTGCGTTAATTACAACAGAAATGTAGCTTTGCAGATAAATCACCCGAAGATTTTTAATCAGCTGGTTCAGGTAAAAAGTCAGGGAATGATTGCTGTAATTATAATGAACTCCAAATGTAACAGGAATGCATGTTAATCAGGTGTGAAACCCTCCGACGTGGACGACGAGCGTCCAGGAATCGGGTGAAAAACACGCCGATGCTGCTGTTCGAGGGTGTTTCATCAAATGAGAGCTTTGCTTTCAGGATCTATAAAGTCAAATATCCGCCTTTAGTTGAGTCGTCTCTGCAGAAATTGCCGCAAGAAACGCAAAACCGAGCAAAAACAAATAATTGGCATTAAAAAAAAAACCCACCCCAACATGCTGCATTAAAGAGCTCACACGCTTCTTTAAAACCTGGAAATGAGCCAACGGCAGCAGCGAGTATTCCCCCCGTGGAGCTCTTAATAATTTATCACCGACAACGTGGCGACAGAGATGACCTTGCTTACATATCTGTGAATGCAATATCAAACACAATCTGCCTTGGATTACAGCGTGTGTCTGATAACGGGCTTCATCCGCCTGTGCGTGTGTGTTCATGAAATGTCAGCCCCGCTTTGATGACTAGCAGACATGTTCTCTCCTCCTCTCTGACACACACACACACACACACACACACACACACACACACAGATGCTGGTTGCCGACAGCATCTCCGTCAGAGTCGCCCCCCTCCCCCGGGGGTGCCGGGGCGCCGGTGATGGGTGCCAGTGCAGACAGCAGGGTAACAGTTGGCATCCCATCATGCCAGGCTGGACGCCCAGATAGTAACGACGAGGCGGGAGTACACGCGTTCCTCAAGGTCTGCGCTCCGCGCTATGTTGTCTGATGCGATCCGTCACCTGTTGTGCGCTTCCGCTCACGGATCCATCGCAGCCCGCAGGGACGCGTTCAGGGGGGGGAACTCGGGCATCATCAGCCTGGTCCTTTCATTCCGTTCCTAAAAGGTGACTTGCAATCAAGGACAAATTATTGTGTTTGTGACGTGTGGGAGGAACGCACACGTTGCATGCGCCCCCCCGCCTTCTTGTAAAGAGGATAAACTAAGTAAAACTGGATCCGGGAGGGAGCAGAAAGGTCAGGTTCGGGGTGTTTACCACTGAATCGCGCCTTGAACTTTAGCGAGTCGCTTCTGCAGGGGAAAGTGGATGGAGAAATTGTTTTCATGAGGAAAAAAGACAGCATTTGCAGGCTGTGGGTGGTTGAGGCCGACTAAATACACTCTTTTTTTTAATAAGCCCTCAGATATAAACGTATGCTTAGGAACCCTCCGCTCCGTCCATTTATCTGAGCTCCATTTTTGCAGAACCTTTCTGGAAAGCCTTGAAACTTTGTCTGCATTCTTATATTTTCCAATAAACAAACACGCTTGACTCTTTTGTGTTGCCTAGCAACCGCAGCCAGTCCCTGTTTTTATATATATGAAAAAAAGCAGCGTGCTGCCAATCTGGAGACTCGCAGGCAGAGCGGTGTGAACGAGGCCAGCCTTCCTCGCATTCTTAATTGAGACGTCGCAAAGTGGGAGCAGGATTTGAAGCCTGATTGATTTCAGCAGAAATCCAGATGATTTGCCTTTCACGCGTGATGGTTTCCATGCAGGCTCTGATTTCAGAGTCGGAGCAATTGTAGCTTTGCTCTAAACCGGTGACCTTAAATAAAATGGCTCCCGTTTCTAAAAATGGTCTTTAATTTGGCTGATTCCCCCCATCCCCCTCCATTTATTTGGCTGCTGACGTCGATAATAAGGAGGCCATGACAGAAAATATAGCATGCTGGTTCCTGTTGTCAGGCAGGTGTGTTGACTGCTCACGTCTGTAGGGAAAACGCTTTATTTTACAGCTGAAAGACACATGTCGGGAATTTGAGTCTCCTTTCAGAGTGCTCCTCCTCCTCTTTAGTGTCAGTTTCAGTGTCTGTGGTGCTGAAGGAGGAGGAATTAGTGCTTTTGATGGTGTGTACGTTGTCTGGAGGAATGCAAGGAAATGCAAAATCACACCAGAAGTGGCCCCATGTTGGTTTTATTTCACAAATATTCTGCTTAAACAGGATGCATTAAAGAAAAAGAAACAGCATTTGTGCATCTCATGGCTGCCAACATCCGCCGTTACAGCACTTCTTCACATTTGCTTTTCATTTTATGTGATTAACTTCTATTAATAACGCACGGCAAAGGCCTTTGATTGGGGTTTTATGGGTAACTCACGTTGCCAGCATTATTATTAGCCTTCATCCACGAAGGCTCGGATGAATCATGAGATTTTAAAGTGCATTTTGGGAGACAGTTGCAGCTGGATAAACAGGGTTGGGGGGGTGGAATAAGCGCATGTGCCGTTCACATTGACGTGGACTGCTGGTGCTGAGAGGCAGACTGGGACTTGTTGTTGTTTGAACAGCGTCACAACAAAATCACTAGTCTTCCACCCAACACTCGGCCAATGCCTCCGCTCCTTTATGTCGAGGGCGCCGCATCTGTTGCTTCACTCTGCGGGAAAAAAGAGAAGCAGAGAGGAACAACCTTGGAGCACCGCGGGGGGGGGGGGGGCGGGATTTCAAACACTCGTTAGCATCGCTATTGCGTCGTCGTCGGCGTGGTTCTGCGGCGGGTCTGGCCGCCGGCCTTGAGGTCCGACGAGGGGTCGCGAACTTTAGATCTGGGCGATGGCGACCGCCGCACGCCGCAGTCGTCTCTCTGTTTTCCCTCAATCCATTTCTCTCTGAAGCCCGTTGACATTCCATCCTTCCTTTGTTGTTGTAATGCCAACCTTTCAGCTCCTTTCAAAAGAGGGAGACGGGAGGAGGAGGGAGGGACAGAGAGGATCACAGCAGTTTGAATAAACGCCGTCCTCCACATGCAGCGAGACGGAAAGGAGGAAATATGTGAACAATTTGCAATTACGCCCTGTTTACAACGGCGAGGCAATGGCGGCGAAGGCAACTTGGTGATGTGTGTGTTTCCTCCCAATAAGTCACAGTTGAACTGAAAGAGAGGGGGCAGAGAGAAAAGAGACAGACAGATTGTCCTGCATCTCCAGTATGTTTCTGAGCTGGTAGCTATGCAACAGGACTGGGAGTCAGTGGAAGTGGGGGGATGGGAAGATGGGGACAGTTTAGTTGAGAGGAAGGAAGGGAGGGAGGAAGGAGGGAAGGAAAGGGTGAATAAAGGGGTCCTTGAGTGCAAACTGGAGAAGAGAGAAGTGCTGAGAAGAGATACCACTCTATATAGACCAAAAAGAGACCCCGAGGGGTGATCAATATGCACTGAAGACATTTCAATATTGATCAAAATGTGCTGGCGTATATCGAAACATCTACTGAGGGATCAGGCGGGCGGTGTTCGCAGGGGATGATGCTGAGCCGTTAGTCAAGGCTCTGAAAGGCGACCAGGATCGCGTTTATTCCATCCAGATTTGCCGCTAAACAGGAAAAGAGGGAGCTGTCCAGCATCTCGGTGCTGAATGACGCCCTACGTCGATCTCCTGCCTCAGCACATCGCCTCGACTCCCGGCCCCGGAAAAAAAAAGGAAAAGGGGAAAAAGAAAACACACCACCTGTTGCTGCAGAGAAGTTTTCTCTCGTGGTGTTATAAAGCCCCCCCACACAAACCCCCTCACGGTTTCAGACGTGATCGGCTCTCATCTACAGTCAGGGCAATTCTCCGTCTCTCCTCAAATCACGGCAACATGACGACATGATAAACATTTCATCCGAGCTGTGGCAGAGGAACGGGGGGGGGGGGGGTCTCGGTTTTCCCGTAAAGACAGTCGAGCTGGGACTCAGAGGCGTTTAAACGCGACCTTTATTTAAATGGAGCGAATGCGGGAGCGACAGTATATCAAATAATAGCCCGAGAGTTGCACAGCAACGTTGCAATTAACCGGACTCACCGTGCGTCGACGGGAACAACAGGTGATGCCGACACCCGCGGAGCCGCGCCGGATCGGGAGGCTGCGTCCCCGTCGCGGCTCTTCTCCTGCGGACACGGTCGGCGCCGCGACGCCCTCCCATCCGCGCTGCACGTAATGGTTCTCATGTTGTTACCGGGTTGGCTGGAGGAAGATGGATCGGCGTGTTTATATACGTCCGCCGCTCCGGAGAAGACAAGGAGGAGGCGGGCCGCTGCGGAGTGACGCCGGCGTGCGGGGGGGCCAATGGGAGCCGCTTTGAGTCAGACCCTTTTCAGGGTGCGGCTCAAACCAGCAGCCAAATTACATTATGTGGAGGTTAAAGATGTGAATGGGACATTTAAATAAGGGCTCCGGAGAGAGTGAAAAACGGGTCTCTGGGGGTGATTTCACCTGAGCACGAGAGCGACCGGAAGTTGCAACATAATTGAATTAAGTCTGAACTATGACATCAAGATTACGCATCTAATTATCTGGGAATGAAGACAACAACGGGGAAGTGTGACATACTGTGCAAACTGCAATCGGGTAAATTAATTGCCTTGGAATAAAATGTCAATTCATTTACCCCCACCCCCCACACACACAGACATACACACACACACACCCACAGGTCTCGCTATTTATGCAAGGACAGGTCTTACTGACAATCAAAAATGGACGTCTTTTCATTTTTGTTCCACCATCAATGTAAACAGCAATTACAACCCTTCCAGGTTTTTCTCAAACATCCCAGGGTAAGAGTAGAACATGCAAACTCCTCAATGGAAAGCCCCTAAGCAGCGGTGCTGACCAGAGTCACCAGGTTCATCATTTTAGCACCTTTAGAAGGGGACCTGCATTCAATCTTTCTCCTAAATGAACAAAAACACAGAAATTAGAATGCACCAGTTGCACAATCTCCCCTCAACTCACGTTGATGTGTATTTTTAATTTAATTTTAGACCAACTTAAGTCATTGTCCCGGGTCTTACAGCAACAGATGTCCAAAGGAACCGGTGCAAAGGTGCTGCTGTATGACCAGCCTTTTTGTAAATAAGCCACACGAGGAACCCTGTCTGTTCTTGCCAGGCAGGAGTGGGTCAGCTGGCTGCTGTGCTCAGTTGCTTCCTTTAGAATATATTTTCTTAAGAAGGCAGGCCGGCTACAGCTGTTGGTTTGCACAAAAAGCCTTGTTTCCTTTGATATCCCTGCAGACCGGGTATCAATACAACTCAAGAGCAAGGATTAGGGAGAAACCACAGGGTAGATCCTGAACACTGTGTTGTGGGGCTTTGGTTGTATAATGAACAGCAAGTCTCCCCGCCTCTTGATAGAAACATCAGGAGGCAGGATTACACATATTAGTGGCCTCCCTCTGTTTGCTCCCCTGCTTCCAGGATTTGATGTTAACATCTAACCCAGGCCCGCAGATGAGCCGCGACACTGCTGAATGTCTTCTATTCAGATGATTTATCAGGTCACTATTATGGATGTGTGCATGCTGTTTACATGACATTATAATCAATTCTGAACGAGGGGTCTTCGAGCTGTGGTGGAGGCCATAAACGTCTGATCGCCATCGCACCCAATTGCTGTGTTCTTTATTTCTTCCATCTTGGTGGTGATCAAATTATCGCAGTTTGACTTTTGCAAAACCCAGCAGAAACCCAACACGATGAAGATCATTTATAATCCCCCTTTCTTCGCATGGTCAGACCCTTCAGCTGTTGTTTACAACGAAAGAGCACATTTGTTGTTTAAATGTGTAAAAGTCGAGCTTTTATGGGTCAGAGGGCACAAGCAGAGGTGTGGGAGCTTTGGGAGGCGGCAGGCATTCATTATTTTTCGTGCTCCTGGTAAAAAACTATGTGTGTGGGCTGCAGTAATGCAGTTATTTGTATTTCCAAGAGTCCACAGGGCAGATTTGTGGCTCTTCAAACCTCCAGCTGCTCTCAACCGAGACTCGACTGTAATCAGAAATGTTTGGATGTTTCACCCATGTGCTTTTATAAAGGGAAACTCTTACATTGATCCACTGTTGTCGGGATAAAACTCACCTTTAGAAAAAAATAGAATAAGAAGTATGAAGGTGTGGTAGGATTTGCCTTAAATTTACAGCGGATCAGCGCCCTCTGATGTTCAAATGCCGACACTGCAGCACGTTAATGCAGCAAATATATTCACAAAGGTTCGCGTCTTCCTTAATTACACCTTAAAAACAGGCAATCATTCCATTATTCTTCTTTAGTTAATGAGACCATGGTCACAACTGACGTGATCTGGTTTTATAAAAAGTTCACACATATGGGTACCATATAACTGTATTTTAAATTATCCATAAGTATTGCAAGGTAATAAAGAAACGTGTAGAAAATGGCATTGAAGTCACCTCAACAGTAATTCTTTTGTTTCTCTTAACAGCATCCTATTGATTTTATGGCCCACACGCTTTACTTTCAAAGCAATAAAACAGCGTGGCCATATGGTCCAAGATATGGTGATTTAATGCTTGATTATCTCTCTGTAAAGAAATCTGTTTTGAGATTCTGTAATTCAAGTTGGCAGCACTGCCCTGATGTGACAATAAAAAAAACCTCCACACTTTAGCAGTAAAAGTGCCCATAAGCTTCCCTGGAAAAACAAGCATGCCATTTCCGTACAGGAACCTGCGTACACATCAAAAATAAATAGCATTCGTTTAAAGGTGGCACCAGAGGCCTCAAACACTCACATGAGGGAGAAAGGATGGGGGGGGGGGTGTAGCTATATCTCTCGTAAGTAGCAGAAATGCCCCCAGCTTGAATATTTTAGGAGACGGCAGAATAAAACCAATGCTTTAGAAGGCAGAACGTTGCTAATTTAATCCCAAATGTTTTTTCTTGGTAGCCAGAGAGTTTTCAGCACATCTTTTGTTTCCAGGACTGATTTAAAGACAGAAACATGGTGACATGCACATCATTATGGATGTAATTTGCTTGATTATATTAGTGATTTCCCAACACAAACAAACCAATACGGGTGAATATAATTATTATATTCGTATCACAGTCTACAATGATGCCGGTACCAGGTCATAAAGGTGGAGCAGGATCAGCCGCTTTGCACAGGGTTATGTCATCCATCAGGGTAAAATAGCATTATTTTCAGCAAAATAAAATGTCTTCTCACCCCTCAAACTAAACTGAGTAACAACACACTCCACAGATAAGACCAAGACAAACAATTAAAAAAAACAGCCCTCCAAACACATACATTTTTTTAAAAAGGAAAATAAATACACAATCAATACAAACTCAGTTATTTGGCAGGTAAGAACTAATCAGTTTGTAAGCAAAAATTAACCACAGGGGAGGAGAACCCACCCAAAAAAATCTCTCATTGTCAGAGAACACTGGTCCGTTGGAAAGGCAGTGGCATCATTTCTCAGAGGGAAGTGGAATACTGTAGTACGCCTGTTGTCTTCTGTTCCTTCAACGCTCACCTCCCTCCTCCAGCGACTTTATTCTTAAGGGCATTTGGGGGGGGCTCTGTAGACGGGTAATGCCAAAAAAGGGGTTCATGACCATCCCGACATGCAAAGAGGAATTGAGGAATTTCCTTCTTGGCCTCGTCGTACAGACGTGTGCTTATTATCGGATCCTGGTGAACAGGTTCAGCACGGACACAGATTCCTGAAACAGAGCAGAGTTGGGAGGGATAAGAACTATTGTAGGCATAATACGGTGTTTGGGAAAGAGGATAATTCTTTACCTTGGTCGACCTCATCTTGCTAAATACATTCCAGAAACGAAGCGTTTCATCTCCCGCTCCTGTCACGATGGCCTCTCCATCAGGGGACATGGCCTGAACACAAAATCATCATCACGGGGGGAGCGAACAGCGTTACTACACACTGATAACAGGTTTATTAGGCCATCTGAGTCGCTGATCCTCACGACGGCATCAATTCTGCTAACCACTGACCAGGTAGAGCACTCTGTAGGAATGCCCTGTGAGTTTGGCCACCTGGGTGAGCGAGGGATACTTCCAAACTAGGATCTGGTTCTGAGAATATCCATGTGTGCTGACCTGCAGGAGAGATTAAGAAACCCCACTCATCAAAAACAAGCTTTAAAAAAAGACTAATGAAAACACACGTGTCAAAAGCAGACGTGGGGCTCGTCTTGACTTATAGAGCTGAAAACGATCATCGACGCCTCACCAGCTCATTAGTGTGCTTGGACCAGGCCAGGTTGCAGACCTGCGACCCAGTGTCTGTGCACTGCAGGGGCTGGCCTGTCAGTGTGTTCCAGAAGCGGATGCAGCGGTCGGCAGTGCCCCCGCCGGAGGCCAGCAGCCCGTGCTGGTGTGGGGACCAGGCGATGGCTTTCACGGCGGCTAAGTGCTCTGTGTACTGCTGCACTGGGAGGACACTTGAGTGGTTCCACACAAGCAGCTACGGCCGGGCAGCAGGTCGGCGCCGGGGGGAGAAGCAAAGAGAGGTGACACGCTGGTATTTGAAGAAAGCCGAGGAAGACACCGAGTCGGAACTCCCCAACTACATACTTTGTTGTCATTTCCACCCGAGGCGAGCAGCTGGTGGTCTGTGCTCCACTTGAGACCACAGACTTCCTGCCTGTGTCCTTGGAGACGGCGCTCCGACTGTAGAGGCGGGGCTCTGATGTCACGCTGCAAGATCACTCGGTCGCGACTTCCAGACGACAGTTGATCAGCGTTCCATGCCAACGCACCTGATAAAGAATTCGAATGAAGGAATTTTAATGAGCATATACTATGCGTTAAAAGGCTGGATGAGAAAATCTGAGGAAAACCTCTCTACTCACCCACTCTAGCTGTGTGCCCTTCAAGTACGGAGAGCTTCTTCCCTGCTGACGCATCCCATATCTGAACATATCCTTTATGGGTCCCCACGGCCACCAGGTTACCCTAACAACAGATGGGGAGAGATCTGGAATGCTGGGGCTGTACACTGTTTTAAAAAAGTTAGCAATAACAATGTGAAAAATCCAGAAACTCACCCTCTCTGACCAGCCCACAGACGTCACAGAATCTCCTTCCACAGACAGATCACACAGGCGGGTCACCTGAAGAGACGGGAGGAAAATCGACACTCATGGAAAGCCGACAGGATTACCGTTAGTGGGGTTTTATTCCGCGTCTTTATGTCGTCACGTGGGAGAGATAGCTTACCTGGCTTGTGCAGGCGCTCCACAGGTAGACGCAGGTGCCCAGTCCCACGCTGAGTACGTTCAGAGAGGACCAGTCCACCAAATTGAGGTAGAAATCGTCCTGGAGCTCCGGAGCATCCAAAACTTTAAAAGGAATTTTGGATATTTTGCGCGTGGGTTTTCTTGGTGACCGCAGAAGTTTCTGACTGAAAGGCAAGAAATGATTAAATCCAAATGTGATTTCACATGAGAGGAGACATGACAGACAAGCACGAGGGGGGTGAATTACCTGTTGCTACTGACGGGTGAGAGGGAATACGGAGAGACTGTGTTTCCATCCTCTTCAGACAGGGCCCTTTTGGCACTTACAGAGTACTACAACGCAAACAAGTATTTAACAAAATAAAGCAGGGAAAAGGGTATTAAAAGTGGAGGCAAAGCTAGAGCAACCAACACTAAAAAGACTCCTCTTGGCAGGAGTGGACGGTTGCAGACGGCGGTCCTCAGACTGAGGGTCCTGGACCTTCTCTATGCCTGCTCCCAGGAGCTCGTTCTTCAGCAGAGCAGAGTACGCGAGGCCATCCGCTGGAGGAACGGACAGAAGGGAAATCTAACCAGGCTGCACAAATGATTCAATTGAAGCAACGACTCAGCTCTGAGCATTTCTGCAGAGATCGATGGGGATGATTCAATAAGGTCCGTTTGGGCCTCATCTCCGGGTCTCATTAGGATTGGGAAACACCAAAAGGTCAAAACCGGCCTGACAAGAGGTGAAAATGGTAAAACCAGCCATTTCCTTGATGCATTACCACGATGATGACTTTCCATTGTAATCACGCAGGTGATGCTGCCATGAAGAATATACTGTTGCCCATCAGTTCAGAGGCAAAAACAAACCAACAAAAAGTCACCCTGCACAAATATGCATGAAATACCTTTGTTGTTGTCTGCTGTGCCGTCTTTGGTTTTTCTGTTCTGATTGTGTGACTTTTCAATTTCCTGTAAAACAAAGTGATAAACAGATGATTTATTCTCTGCGGTATCTATGAACCCACAGCAGCGTGATAATAGTGAGCGAACTGTTCTTTTGGAGGGGAGGTCTGCGCCGCCCTGAGTGTATTCCAGCAGACTCACATTGATGCGATGAAAGTTAACACTCCAGTTGGCTCCAGCCCGGGAGGGAATGAAGCGATCACCGTGTTTGCTGGGAGAGGACAGGGGGGAGCTTGTGGGTGTTAGCGCTCGCACTGCTCCTGCGGCTTTCTGCAGAGGAGGAGAGAGAGAGAGAGAGAGAGAGAGAGGGAGAGAGCAGTTCCTGACTGGAAGCCAAATACAAATAGGGCATGAACAGTGATTTAACAAGTAGATAATAAAACAGGAAGATAATTTAGTGGACAGATGGTGCACTGAGCGGAGGTGCTAACAACAGAAGGCTACAATCACAAAGACCAGTCATTTGGCTGGTGAGGTCTTGTTACCACTTATCTCCTGTGACACTGAGAAATGAAAGAGGCTGGCCTGTTAAACAGCTGATTCTTTCGAAACAACGCCTGCAAAACCCTCAGCACACATCTTAAGCCTTTTCCATTTAACCACTCTCGCAAACTCGGTGGAAATTAAACACCCTTCCATTTACATATTACAAAGATAAACACATGCTGGCACACACAGGCAGACAAATCATAAAAACAACTGGTGGACAAAATTAACAACAGCCATTAGTAGTGGCGATAAATGGAACTACTGCAAGGCCTATAACGCAGTAAACCTGTTATGATTGTTAGCGAAGCTGATTTAAAGGGAATCTCGACTCCTTTAAATAGTTCAAAGTGTATCGTTTACTTACAATAGGGCTTGTGTTCTCATTTTGGATGTTGATTTGTCTGAATAACCTGCACCCATAGTCTTGATCCATGATGCCTGAAAACACAAGTCAACAACAAATGAACTAAAAAAGCTTCAGAGTTGCTCTGCATCTGAGAAAAGGTGAAATTTATTATTCATGTCAATTTAGCAACATGGGCTTGTTTTCAATCTCAGTGGAATTTCTAGAGTTGCAAAATACAATTTACATTTTACCTTGGTATAAAATGATCCCAGTTAGTTTGCTTCTGCAACAAAACTACAATAACTTTAAAAGTTAATAAATTCAGACTGGACCTGTAAGCATTTACTAGTATACGTTTTAAACTACTATTTATTTTCAGGGTGGCTTTATTTAAAAAGAACTGATTGAACAGTGCTGACTGTACATTACTTAATCTAATCACAGAATGCCAGCTGGCAAAAATGTAATCTTGCACAGATAAATGGGAACACATCATCACAGGTCACCCAAAGAAACACAAATAGATCCTACTAACTAGAAAATAATGCATATTCTAATTTAAATTTCCACTCTTCAGAGTGTAAAATTGAAACCTGCAGATGAAGACGGTGTCAGCCGTCAAATGCTGCATCTTTAGCTAAGACTAACTTTTGGTTCTTAATATATTTGCTTAAACGTATATAAACTAGTTGACTACAATCGACGTAGACAAGAAAAATAATGACGCGTGCTGGCTTAATAATTTGAGACCTTAAAATGTCAGGAAGTTTAAAATGTAAAACAATTAAATTAGCATGGAGAGGCTAAAGCTAAAATGCAATAAAGTGACTGACCTACAGTAAGCTAGCTGTTGGGCTACCCGTATTAGCAACATTGTTTGAGCACAGTCTTCACTTGTATTAACACATACCCTGTCCCGATCAAGTGTGTCCGTGATGTGCCGTCTGATTATCCTCCTTAGTTGCGTCGATTATGGCTGAGATCGCTGGTTTTGCGGTTATTGCTCTTCTAAAGAAAAGAGCTTGTAAAAATACTGTTTTCTACAGCTGAACGTTCATTTGCTAGACGCGAAGCATCACGGGAAATCATGACGTCGCTGTTTTTGAATCAGACACTTCCCGTTGCCAAGGAAACATTTCACCACCATAATATCCTGCTTAAGAAAGGAGCGTCATGTGAGCCATTCGTATTGCTAAATATATTACTCTTTTAACAATACACAATAATATGAAAGCAAACTTTAATTTTATAAATTAGAAAAGGGCAGATACATGAAAGGGATTTATTTGTTAAGACTCTGTTTACATAATCAATAAATGACAATTTAAAAAAGAGCAACACGATGGTGTACATTTTGTAATCAAACCATTCAACTGTTCAATAAAATGGCAGCTTCAGAACTGCTACAATCAAAATGATCTGGAAGCTTGAGCACTGTCACATCCAGAGCTAGCCATACAATTAGCAACAATTAGTTTGTAACTGTTTTTGAGGAATTTTGCACAAAAATTTAAATGAAAGAATAATGGATCCCATCTTTTTTTTAAAGAAATTCAAAGTGCCACAGAAAATGTACAGCAGTTTCAAGTACTATATTACAACAGTGATGTGCAAAGGTATCATTAACAGCTAAATAGTCTTAGTGGGATACATAATATAAAACACGAGCTATTTCATTTCACATTTAGAAAACATGCGGCTCAAATTGGCGTAAAACTTGGAAAAGGTCAACCTGGATACCAGTATAAACTGAGCTTGTGTAATGTCTAAATCACATCTGGTACATTTGCAATGATATCAAGCAAATGTACTGACACTGGAAATTGATTCTGGCTATGGCTGTTCTTCAAATCTCTAAACTAAAGTCTCAGTTTGACTGCACAACAGAAAAAAATAAAAAGATGTCTTCAAATACAGTATGTCTTACACAGTACACATATGTGGTATATACCGGTAACTGTTTTTTGAGAAGAAAAAAGAAGTCAAAAGCCTAAATACAGTGTTTCCTAGCTGAGAGTGACATAGATAGCAGGGCCTCATTTTCAGCCTGAAGAATGGATCTGAACAAGGACAAAGAAATGTGTGTTTGTGGTAATGGTAGTTTTCTGTCCAACAGGAAATAAATTGCAGACTGAGCCAGAACCGAAGTGTGAACAGAGGATGCTGATTTACAGGGATGAGGTATCTCTGGGTGTAACCTGCAGGCCGTTGCTGACCTGGAAGCGTGTTTCATCTGATATTCCGTACTGTTCCAATGGATCCTGTGGAGAAAAATGAGCAGAACTCAAAAAATGATCCCAATCTGCCCTCTTTATCTACCCACCAACTGTTTTAATCGCACTAACTCTACCAGAATCAGCCTCACCTTGCCGGTGAGCCTGTGGATTTCGGTCCGATAGAAAATCAGATTTTTCCTCATGAACTCGTAACTGTGATGAGAATATAAAGGTATAACATGTTGCATCAAAAAGGTGTCCCTGAGACTGAAAACGTGCACCATGCACACCTGAATATACTTTCTTTTTATAAAAAGGAAGAGAAAATGCGCTACCTGGCCTTGATAATGGCATCCACCCACTCCACACACTGCTCCTCGGAGTCACATTCAAACAGATATTTCCTCTCTGCTTCGTCCAGAAATGCTTCAAGCAGAAACACAGAATTTCTTGTAAACACAGTGCAATTACCAAAATATTGACAGCCTGGCGATGAACCGTTGCCTTTTGTAGCGAAGGACACAAAAAACCAACAAAGGGAACCCAGGATGCTGCAGCTCACCTACAGAGAAGGACTGACCGTCTTCTTTCTCCACCCTACACTGCTCCAACAGCAAGGCTCCAATGGGCTGTCAAAAGCACCAAAAATATACCATAGATAAATGACAGAAAACAACATATTTTAGACAGTTCAACCATCGACCCAGCTGACCTCCTCCTCATCAGTCCGGAAATAGAACAGGAAGTTGACGACCAGTTTCACCAACCTCTTCTTCACCACTGCGCGACATTTAAAAAGGGAACTAAGGTGAGGAACCGCACTTTCACCTCAAGACGACTGATGAAAATAAAGGGTCGGCTCAGTGTGAAAGAGCTACCTTACCGTCCCCTTTCTTGGGTCCTCGCATCCCCAGCTCGGCTGCCTTCTCGGACGGTTGGCGGCTCAGGGACACCAGCTCCTTCTCGTTGAAACGCATCACGACCACCGACGCAGAAAAACAACAAGGCACACGGACACTTTCACTTCGATCGGCTCATGTTTCACTAACGAGACGTGTAATAACGAGAAGCCACGGCACTACGAAGAAGTCAAGGCAGCTCTGGCGATATCGAGACTTTAATTCCGCCGGAGTGTTGGGTCATTTCACCCTTCAGCTATTGCAGCGGTAAGAAACGCTTATGATCGGCGACCTGACAAAAGTCTTCTATTCCCTTGACCTTGACAGAAAACGCCTTAAAATCAGGGTTAGTAACGGCAAGGACAGTTTAAACGGGCAGTAGTAAAGTGAAACACGTCGATGGGTAACAGTACTTCAGAAGCGGACACTCCTCTGGTGACAGTACGGTAGTCGGCGAGGGTCAATCACTGAGCGATTACAAAAAGATAGAAGAAAAAGATTTATATACGTGTAAGTTTAGGGAATGTACTAAAGGAAATCTCGTTGTTTGCAATTTTGAGTGTAGTTTACAACCTTAACTACTCACGGATTGATTATCTGGGGTAAGTAAAGTATTATTCACTATATCTCTTCAGTTGCAAGTGCCATTTATTGCAAAAGCTTAGCACGTTTATAGTTCCAGTTCACTGTGTTATGTTATTAATGTATCAAAATGTAGCCTTTGCAATCCTAAAATGGGAATCTTAAAATGCACAAAATCATATTTGTTAATGTATTTGATTTATCAATTCCATCATATCTAAATAAATACATGTACTTTCTAAGAGATTTGTATACATGGAAACATGGATTAAGGTATACTTATAATTCTGTTTATAATTTTAATCGACGAGCCAATTTTGTTATGTCCAGTAGGTGGCAGTAATGTACCGGATGCGCTGTGCGGATTCTCTGACAGGAAACAGGAAATAGGCTCTAGTCTGAGCATGCGCACTGCAAATAGTGAGCGGCACAAACGTAACGTTGTGAGGTAGGTGACTGGTTTGAACAAAAGGTTTTTATAAATACCGTATTCATACTTTATTACTTTTTGGTTTTGTATTTAATTAGTATTATTTACATGCACTCGAATGATACGTCTTTGTTTGTTGATTCAAAGTTCCGGTGTGTTAAAATCTAATCAATGGCTGTTAGCTTAGCATTGAAATTTGCATCATGCATTTCAATAGCTGGGGTTGCGTTGTGCTAATACATTTCGCTTGACTTTGAATATTTCTTCTATAAATGACAACATTTCGCTGCTCCCCTTTTTATTTTTATGCTGTTAATGAAACAAAATCGTCAGAAACAGCTCGATGAATTGCTAAATGAAAAATAGTACATTTGAATCGTGGCATGCAATAGTCCGTAATTAGTGTAAGCACTCCAGCACTTTTTATTGTTAACATCTTTTATGGCAGCATTTTTTTTCTGCGGACATCAGTTAACAATCTACATGGAATCCCTGTCTATTGTTTTCCAGGGATACTGGTATCTAAGTGAGACCATCATACAGCAAAAATGGATTTCCAGCATCGAGCTGGAGGAAAGACTGGGAGCGGTGGTGTTGCTTCTACATCGGAGAGCAACCGTGACCGACGGGAGCGTTTGCGACAGCTCGCCTTGGAAACCATTGACATCAACAAAGACCCCTACTTTATGAAGAATCATTTAGGGTCATATGAGTGCAAACTTTGCTTAACACTTCATAACAACGAAGTAAGGAAATCTAGGATTTTTTGGCATCTGTTCATCTTGGATATAATGCGGAGATTAAAATAAATTATCTTTCATTTACAGGGCAGCTACTTGGCACACACACAAGGAAAGAAACATCAGACCAACTTGTGAGTTTATAATGGTATATTGTCTTGAGTAATGAGTTATTATTGGACTAATCTTACATGCAGATATGCGTATATATCTTTCCCTTTTACCTATTTGTTAAAACCACTGAATGATCACTAGTATTGTAAAAAAAAAAAAAAAAAAACCTGTTCTAAAACTCCCCACTGAGGTGAATACTTGGTGTTTTGTTTCCCCCAGAGCTCGCAGAGCAGCCAAGGAGGCCAAAGAAGCTCCTGCTCAGCCAGCCCCAGCAAAAGTTAAAGTTGAGGTCAAGAAGTTTGTAAAAATTGGTCGACCAGGATACAAAGGTAAACTGGTTGCATGGTCGTAAATCACTGCAGTGATGCTGTCACTGACATTGTTGGTTTCACTGCATGTGTGATCCATTTTGAGATGTAATTTCTCTGTTTCTTATTTCAGTGACGAAACAGAGGGATCCAGAAACAGGACAACAGTCTTTACTTTTCCAGGTGTGACATCCCATTTTTCTCAATTCAATTCTCATTGTCGACAAAAATGTAATGTCCAAAAGAAGAATAATCCGATTTCTGTGTTGCTCAGATCGATTATCCAGAAGTTGCTGAAGGAATTGGACCCAGGCACCGTTTCATGTCTGCCTATGAACAGCGCATTGAGCCCCCTGACCGTCGATGGCAGTACCTGCTTTTTGCTGCTGAACCATATGAAACTATTGCCTTTAAGGTCAGCAAAAGCTACTCTTCTATTCTTTATTATGTTTTTTTCTTTCTTTTCTCACAGCAATTGTGGTTTTTCCAGGTTCCCAGCCGAGAAATTGATAAAGCAGAAACTCGCTTCTGGACCCACTGGAACAGAGAGACTAAACAGGTTCTTCCTGGACAGCGCCCACACCACATGGTTTTATAAGTTAAGAAATATGTGATTTAACCTTTGTTGTCCCACGCCACAGTTCTTCCTACAATTCCACTTCAAGATGGAGAAGTCTCTTCCTCCAATCGGAGGTCCTCCACCACCTGCAGGTATGAAGCGACCCCCTCCCCTGATGAGTGCTGTTGATGGACACCCAGGAAGCGACTCCATGCCTCCTCCACCGCCAGGAGGAATGTCCATCCATCCTCTCCCCCCTGGTGCCCCGGGTGCCCCCCATATGCCGCCTCATATGCCACCCATGCCCATGAGGCCACCTCCTCCTGATGGTCTATGATCCTCTAATAGATCCCTGACCAGTTGATCTCGACGGATTTCTTTTCTTGTGTGCAGAAAAGCATCATTTCTGAGAGCTTTTTATACATTTGTTTAGTTTATGGATGAGCAGGACACCCCAGCTGGTCACATTGTATTCTGTATAAAGATTCTGGTTACGAACTGAAGCCTGGAAATTGCTTTTAAGATGCCGATTTTGTAATTAAACTCTTGGAAAAATTAGAGTCTGTCTTTTTACACTCATAAAATTGAAATCAAACGTGCTGCCAAATGGATCAAATCCACGTTAAACTCTAACCTATGTTAAGTTTATTTATCTTCAGTTAAGATGCATATTCACAATGTTGGAACAGGTTTTTTTTTGTCTTTCATTCAGGTGAAAACCCGAACAACTCGATGAAATGCAAACGCATGCATTTTGTGACAGCAGAGACCTGAATTGGCAGAAATGTTGAATGAAATGGTTGTGTGTGACCATAATAGCAACCCAGCAACATTCGCTAATGAAGTCTTCTGTTTTACAACTAGTTTCATGACTTTGGAGTCTTTTTCTTTACTTTGCGTTCCCTCAGTTGTTCATCCTTCAGTCCGGACTCCTCGTTTTCCTCCTCTTCGCCGCCATCTTCTATTTCCTCTCGTTCCCTTTTTTCTTTGAGTTTGTCTTCACCCTTTTTCTTGGCTCTTCTGACCTTTAAATTTTCTCCTCTTCTCTTCATGAGTTTCTTGTCTGTCAGCGGCTTGTTTCTCAGACCCCTCAGTGGACGCGCTGTCCCCCCTGTCCTTGTTTTCACCCTTTGGAGGTCATCGTCCTCTTCCTCATCGTCTTCATCGTCGAGGTCTGGCAGCCACCAGAACATGACCTCCCACAGGGATGTCTCGGGCTGGAAGAGATCTGAAGCTCAAACACAGCAAACTGCATCGAAGGTGGAGCATCAGAGAAAGTGTCTTTACCTCTAGGTCCTGTCCTCTTTGTTGTAATGCTCCCGATCGTCTGACTCTCAGTCCCACATCCTCCTCTTCCTCCATCGCCCTCTGACCCCGCACTGCCTCTGTCGAAACACTAAACATCAGCGTCGTTCCAGGATGCATTGAAATACTGTGGTGGTTACCGTGAAGCCTCTGGAAGCCTGAGGCCAGCACCAGGATGGTGATGGCCACAAACAGGCAGCGGTTCAGGGTGACGTTTTCCCACGGTTTCTCCATCTGGCTCAGGTTTTGGATGGACAAAGTTCTGTGCAAGGATGCTGCAGCAAAGAGGGAAACGTCAGTAAGGACAGCCGGCGATGGGGAAGGATGTGACCGACTCACTGGTTCTGGAGAAGCTCGGCTCCTTGGGCAAAGTTCTGGCCTCCGCTCTTGGACGCTGCGGAGCCCATTCCTGTCAGGGAACGATTTTGAGGTTTAGACATAATGTGAGGGGGTTCAGGGGGAAATTTCATTTTTAAACTGACCTCTGTGAGTTTCCTTTTAGCGTACATCTCTGAAAGAGACAGCCGTTGTTGAAAAGATTGTACCCATGACAACAACATGATTAAATTTTAAGTACAGTGGTTTAAATGGGCTTTTAAATAACAATATCTGTATGAATAATTCTTTATAGGAACAAAAAAAAGCCTCCCTGCTGAGTTAAACCTGCATTAGCACCTGCTGACACTAAACTGTTTATTTCCTGGGTTTCATAATTCAGTTTGTTTTGGAGTGATTTCATGCATTTTCATCACACGCACACACACACACACACACACACAGTGAGCGCAGAGCCTTCATCTGTTGTTGCCTGCATTGTGTAACTCTATAAATACTGGAGAGCAGCAGAGTCGCTGAAATATGACCCCCCCCGGTTAGAATCAACACAGTCAGAATGCAAATGCAACCTGCTGAATGGACTGTGTACCAGACATTGTTTCTTTTCAAATACGCTAAACATTTGTGGTGACACAGAGCTCTCCAAACCCTATCAACGCCACGTGGGAGAAGAAATGTATCTAGTAGCCTGTTTTATTTTGGAATTAAATACTTTTCTGGAAGCGTTCCTACTCCCAGATGATGAATAGTGACGACTCTGGTGATCTGCCTTTGCTCTATGAAAGTGAGATTTTCAGTGTGTGCGTGTGTGTGTGTGTGTGTGTGTGTGTGTGTGTGTGTGTGTGTGTGTGTGTGTGTGTTGCCACCTGGTCTGCGGATTTGTCCAGCAGGCTTCTGTGGAGGAGGATCTACTCTCTGCGGCCCTAACTCCTCTTCAAATGTCTCATAGCTTTCTTCCATTATAGCTCTGAGGGGGAATGAGAGAATGAGAGGCTGAAATTTTAAACCTTAATTAAATTATACTGGTCAGACTTCAATAAGAGGTTGTTTTAAATCTTTTTATTAACGGTGAAATGAAAAAAGGCGTTGCTGTCTTAAAATTTTACTTCATTCAGCAATAATCTGTTTTTTTTTATCAATTTAATCAAAAATCTTTGGCTATATATCACAAGTAAAAGGTCAGCCTCTCCATTTTATAAATGTGAAAGAAGATGTTTCCTGACCTTCACATTTACAGATGAATGTTGCAAGACCCTTATGTCTTACATGACATTTCCAGGCGGACACTGAGCTAATGTCCTTTGCTCACTATAAATAGATGTAGCAATGCCGCTGAGTTACAGATGGATAGACGCCTCATATAAATACACGAAAAAGAAAAAGCCTCAAGTAACCATCATAATCTGATGTATTCTGCCCAGCGATGAAGCTTGAACTTTGTCCCTGAGGGAAATAAAGGCCTGACCTACCTGCCTGCACATGTGGAGGTCCCCCAGGGCCGCGTTGTGGGAACCTTTGTCCCAGTGACTGTTGTTTCTCTGCACTAATGGCAGCAGAGTCACGCTGAGGTGTCTGACAGCCAAGCACAGGTGCTGCTGGATGGAAAAAAAAAAAACAAAAAACCCCAACAGTGTCAGTCAGAGGGGCTGGCTGAGGAAGGGTTGACATGAGAGCAAATCCCAGAAGAGCCTTCAAAATGTCGCCCTTACTTTGGAAACTGAAAAAAAACTGAAATGGCATTCTGTCAATACAAGTAAATTTTTTCTTGTCCACAATTAAAATGAATCAATCAGTAAAAATTGATTTACATTTGGAATTTCATCATGTGATTCAGTTTCTGATTTTCGTTACCAACAGGGGGCGCCGTTGCGCCGTAAGATTGCAATTAGTCGCTGTTCTCTACTAATGAGGGGTGGAAACAAACCTGAAGATAATTAAAGATTGTGGGTCATATTTAAAGTAAATCTAAATCATTTTGCAATATTAACCCCCCCCCCCCCCAAAAAAAAAAATAAAAAAAAATTTGGGGCTGTTGGAACTGGTTGTGCCATTTCAGCAAGGTTATTTTCCCCCATGGAAACACAAAAATTCTCGCTCATGGATCTGTCCAGTGTCTGCTTCAGATCATTCTAAGGACTGTACCATTTACACCACGGTTTATTTCTCATTTGCAGTCCTGTTATATCATTTCCCAAAGGCTTTCCCTCTTTTATATCATCGTGAACTGCATTTTCCTCTTTAATTAATTTATGCCCTTGAATGGGGGAACCTCTTATTCACCCTCACAGACTCTTTGTTGACATTGTCCTGAAATGGTGACCAAACACTGGCCTAATTACTGGAGCACATCAACGACCTTCAAGTTTCCTCGGCAGGCCATTACCAAAGGAGCACCACCTGACCTGAGGGGTCCCAGGATCCTCATCTATGTAAATGAGGACAGCTGCGGTCTGCTTTTATTCCCCTGCACCAGATTGTTGCGTTCACTTGGTCTCGCAGTTCCCTTTAATTATTCTTGAAATTTTGCTTTTGCCTCTGTTCTGTGATTCCGGGACTCTATAATCTAAAAAGAATCACCAGTCTGTTTGATGTGAAAGGCTCAGGCCTCGGGGTTTATTAAATTCCCCCTAATGATGAACTGCCCAAAAACTGCTTTTACAACCACTGCTGGAATTCCTATCAGCAAACCCAAGGTCATATCATCGACAACAAACTCCAGGATAATCCCTCCACATCTTTAGGTTGCTGTCAGTGCGCGACATGCATGGAGGCCGATCGGGAGAACTGTTGAGCGCTGAAGTGGTGATAGTGTTCTCGCCCGTAATGAGCTGTCTGCAGATTTAATTGACCAAATCTGCAGTCTCACCCCGCTGATTTGTCAGTGCTCATTAGTCCCAAATATATAGCCCCAGCACCAGTTACTGCATTATCTGTGTCAACAGCTCTGATTAAACAGGGCATTTGATTTGGAGAAATTCGCTCTTCCGAATGAAGACTTCCAGCATTTCGCCGGCATCTCTCACTAAACATTAGTCAATAGTCCAGGCTGATTTCATTCCCAGCATGCACGGGGTAAAAAAAAGTGAAACCCTGCAAAGACTGAGCCAAAACTTTCAAGGGCAACACAAGCGCCTCCTTTGGACTGACCACGTCCTAAAAAGTGAGCAAACGATGCCGGCGGACATCCTAAAGTTCCAGATTCAGGCCCAGAGAGAGATCTGAGCTAGATGAAGCATTGCATCCCAGTTTGTCCTTACATAATGGGGACTGTGCTCAGAGGGGTCGTACTGGCCCGTTCCCTTTGGGAGCAGCTGTACGGTGGTGGGGCATGAAATGACATCAAATATGGAGTTAATGTCACTGGGACTAGCTATTAATGACAGTTTAGCTTACATTGAATAGCTGTGTGTGTGTGTGTGTGTGTGTGTGTGTGTGTGTGCGTGTTTAGCAGGCTAATATAGAGAGAGGCAGGGCTGAGACCATTAACTTTAGGCCTCTTTGCTTAAAACACTGTCAAATCCCTCCTCCCCAGCGTCAGAGTTAAGAGCGGTTTTCTGACATGTTTTTAATCTTTCATAATCTCCTGCCGGTCCGACACATTTGATCATTTGCGTGGAGACGTGAGGAAGAGTTTCTCCCTTGAAAAACGCCTGCTGCTCATCTGTCACTTTCCAGGTAGCGCCATCAAAGCTTTTGGGGAAAGAGAGCGGGAACGATTTTAACGGCTCGCCGTTCCTCACAGCTTGACACGCACCCTCTCTCACGGCTTTAGAAAGTTATTTATTCTTGGGGGGTCTATAAAGCACTGAAATAATGCTTGATGAAGGTCAAGCATTGAAATGTTGCAGCTTTGAATAAGCCTTTATTGATTGAATGCCAAAACGGTGACAGTTTTCCAGACAGACCATAAGTTCAAGTATAAAAGAGTTGACTTGTTTTTCTATCCTGAGTTCTTAAATTCTGAGGATGTTTGGCTGAGTCCTGGTTTAACAACCTTCTCTCATAACAAAACTCACTGTATTTACCTTGAATACATTCTGCGTGCTTGAATATTCATCCCCACTCCCTCCTAACTGTTGCTGATCCTACAGTTTAACCCCCTAGAGGCTTTATAATTTATATACACAGCATAAAATTAACCTATATAGACATTATACCACCTCTACCTCAAACCTGAGACATGGATTTGTCTGCTGTGACATTTTTGCTGCTTGGATTTGTCCCTTCCTAATTTTGAAAGGTCAAAATCTCTGATTTAATGTCTAATAAATTATCTAAAGGTGCTGAAATGTCTAACTTCTACATTATCCTGGAAGGGACAAACTCACACTCTGGACGGATGGGTGTTGAGGTCTTGGCTATATTAATATTGATATATATCCTCCTGTTTTGAGTTTATGGATTTACATTACCTTTGCCTGTTATTAACATTTCAGTTCAGATTTATTCATGAGCTATAGGATGGCTGATTGACAGGCTGTTTTTCAGGCTTTTACAGCCAAACATCGAAGAGATGCTCAAACACAACCCTCCACCCCCCCTTCCCCATTTGTGTCCACAGGATTCTTTATTGGTGGTTATTTGCCCCCACATTCTCCTGGATTATTGGATTATTTACCATCTACTCATCTGGGGCAATTCAGTCATTTGTGGGGGAGGGGGGGGGGGGGGGTCTGTGTCAGAGGGGTCCGGAGCCGATGCCTCACAACCCCCCTTCGCAGTTTTCACTCTGCTACGTTAATGCATGAAATGAGGGAACTGCTCCCGTGGCTGCTAAGATGAATAAATGCGAAATAAACTTATGTGACATAAACACTGGAGCTGGAACACAGAGACAGATCTTTGCTTTCAGTAGAAATATCACATATAAATAATATAAAGTACAAATACTCCAGGCTGAGAGCTTTAATTACAAACGAAGGCTGTTAACAGCCAAATTTATTACACTCTACAGAGTACAGATTCATCATAAAGTTGTACATATTATTAGACTTAATTATAAGACTCTCTGTGCTGTAACAGAAATACATGAATACTTTATATATTATGGTGCAAAGATTTTTTAGTTTATTTCATGTGGGAAAAACATTTTAAATAGGATGCTCAAAGTAATTACAGGTAAAATATGAATACCGTATCTGAATAAATGAGTTCGGGTCCCTCGGGTCCCTGCTGCAGCTTTAAAGGCAGGACGTGCTGGTGGTGTTAGCTGTGCACAGCCCCATAATCAATAACTCATTTCAGAGCCTTAAACTCATAACCAATTTGTGAAACCACTAATCAATTTCATCTGCGGCTCCCATTTGTACCCAACAGGGGAGAGACAGGATGATGGGGACAAAGGGGGCCTCAACATGGGTTTGCCATCAAGAGATTTTCTCTTTAAAGTCACAAAAACCATTAGCTTCAATACAAGCTGAATTTTGGGACTTGGCCCTGCATGACGCAATTCAAACGAAACACTGATATTTGGGAACAGAAATTCTCTCCCGAGGGCTGGTTGGTGACACAGGAAATCACGAAATCTGAAACAACCAAGCCAAAAGACATCTCTTCATTCAAAAACCAGTACGTTTACCGGCTGCAACTCTCAAATCCCCCCTCCCCCCCATCCCTGCTTCTCTTTGGTGTGCTGTGTTTGTGTGTTAGCAGCCTTTCAGTCGGCCCCCGGTTGTCAACTGACTGCAGATAATTACAGCTATTTGACTGCAGCTTTCACAGCCAGTCCTTTCTGCAGGCACTTAGAGAGGGAGAACATGCCAAGCAGAGGCCCTTAACTGCAGATAACTACAGACAGGATGGCAGAGAGAATATGGCGGAATATAAATCATACAGATGCTGGTGCTGTCAGTGTCTTCCGCGTGAAGGAAGGTGAGGCTCTGCGGTGACCTGTTAAACGAACGATCAAATGCGACGTCGTGGTTGTGCAGAGAAATACAGACACGACGCCCGAACCCATGAAGTTTAAAAAGCCAGATGTTCTTATGTGGAATCCGTGAGAAGGGAAATAATGCTGAGATGTTGTTGAGGGTAAAATCAGCCCATTCTCTTCCACATTACGAGGCTAATCCTGGTTTGAAGGGCTGTAATTGTTCTGCGGCTGTCATACATTAGCTTCCTGCCTCTCAGCTCGGTTCTATATCCAGAGCAGAAGCAATGAGTCAGACTTTGATGACAGCTCTCGCCGTCGTTCTCCATCTTCCTCCGTTCCTCTCCTCTCCTGACGCTTTTCCCACTTCCCCTCCCAGCTGATTGTCATCTGCTCCTCCTTCCCTCCCTCCATCTTTTGTCATCTCCTGCTTGCGTAACCTAAACAGAAGGGCGGCGGAGGGCGCGGCGGCGGGACAGGAACCCCCGCGTCTGTCTGCCCGCGTGTTTCCTGGGGAGCCGTGACAGCGGAGCACCTGACCGCAGGCAAAAGATGATAATAGCAGGAGAGATCAAAGCTTGGAAAAGATAACAGGCACATGAGCGCGGGGCTTTCCATCCATCTTCCTCCTCCAAACAGTGTCTGACTAGCGAACGTGAGATCAAACAAGTTCACAGAGGAGGGTGACCAACTCTCTTCCCTTTTCAGTTTGTTGCTTCCACTTTCGCTTTAAAACAGCATCATCAGGACACTTTTGGTCGCCCATTCTGGACGTCTGATCTAAATAGCTCATTATATTTCATAAACATTAAGGCTTGACATTTGGATTTGATCACCACGCAGCTTTTGCTTGGTTATTAACCAGTTTCCTTATGTCAGTACACTCACGTTGCCTGGAAAACGGAGGCGTCATGACTGAACTTCTATCCATATATGCTCTCACGCTCGCGTGGTGCTTTCTCTCTGGTGTATTTTCTACCCGTATGCACTGACTCAGGTACACAGGAAAAGCAATAACACGTGCAATCGCCGAGGCCGCAAAGCAGGAGTCTTGTAGACTCCCCGTAGATGGAAGGAAAAGTCAGTTTCCATGCACAGCCTAAAGCAGCGTCTCATTTATCAATGCCCCCCTCTCCTCCCCTGTCTGAAATGCCAGAAGGCTTGATCAAGCTCTTGCTAAAAACTCAATATATCACACAGTAATTGGTGCCTGCGCTGAGAGCGGCCTAAGCTCGGCCAAAGCTATCAGGCTTTCGGCAGATTTGATTCATCATAAAACAAACTGCGGCTTGGAGACCTGAAACAACGAGGGCAGCAGCAGCTGCTGCTGCTCCTGCTGCTGCGTGACACCGCCGCCTCGGTCTCAGGTGTTGGGGGGACCGGCCAGGGCCAGAGCAGCCCGGCGTGCATCAGCAGACAGGCGTCATCTATCCCTCCCAGTCTCATCTCCACTGGGAGATGGAGCTCTCATCACTCATCCTTCCCCATCAGCCCTGGTGATTGGCTTATTATGTCCTGGACAGATGAAGAGTGGGACAAATATCACCACACACATCATTGCTTCCATGAGGGGACACACACATGCACTCAGAAACACACACACATTTGCAGAGCTATCTTGAGAGGACCTTTGCATTGCCTTCCATTTATTTGTGCCATTTATTGTTTAAGACCTTTAACCTTGACCTCACCTTTAAATTTGAGCCTTTATTGTGAATTTTAATGATAAAGTCATTACAAAATAAATAAACAAAACAGTTTGGACCCATTTGAATAAAACAAACCAAGACACACACAAACAGAGCATCTGAGATTGATACCAGGACAACAACAAAATCTGATTCACTATTAAAAATATTAAATTAATTCTTGTCTATCTTCATTTTGAATTTGGTTACTCACTCGATCTAATCACTAAAGTGTTTTTATGGCCCTTAATGCTTTTAAATCATCTCCCTATACTTTTTCTTATAGGAGCCAAGGCTGCAGCCGGCTATTTAAAGTCCATAGAAACAGTAACGCTGTATTACATCACATCGATGCGTCCATGCAGTCAAATGCACAGCGCACCAGCTGTTGCTACCTGTCTCTGGTTACAGAGGGACACACTGTCTGTGAGATTACTGGGTTTTTAGTTGACCAAGGGCACCAGCCAACCAGGATTAGTTGTCTGCTCCAAAATCTTTATATAAAATCATTATGAAAGGTGACACCTCAATGACACTAGCGGCGAGCGCTGAGCTCTGAGCTCTGAGCGCTGAGCTGCATCTGAAGCAAATGATTCAGGTGCAATAATGCACCAGAATAATCCCTTTATGTGTTTCAGGTAAGATTACAGTCTGTTGGAAGAGTCGGGCGGATAACGTGGTGGTCCAGGGAGTCAGGTCCTCTGCATGTTGGTGTTTGAGAGCTGGAGACTTCACACGTGGGTGTTTTGTTTTCTGCCTATGGCGTGCAGGATATATTTTTCAATCTGAGGTGAACAGAGGTCCCTCCAAAAGCCTCAGCACCTTCCTTCTCCCTCATCCTCTTTGCACAATCCTTTTATATTTCGGCCCCTCTACCGCCGTGTCTCCCAAAGCGCTCTGACTCTGTAACCAATTTCATACAATATTTCTGCCAAAGCCTCTATTTTCCCTTCACTTCTGCCCACTCACTTGTCAGTGCACCTCTATTTCACGCGGTACATATTCTCATTTGGACCTCCCACTTCCAGTGCCGTTAATCTTTCCCTCCGATGCTTTGCTCCTCACCTTTCGCTGGCCTTTTTTGCGAGATCATTTCCTCCCTCAGTGCCGTCTTCTTGCTTCAAAGGTTTTCCTTCTCTCCACCTTGCGAAATGCCCCCCAGTGCTTAACGTGAAACTGCCCTTCTTTTCCCAGGGAACCTCAAGGGTGTGTGAGTTTACTTGGTTAAATGAAACTGTCAGGTGGTTTCGTGACTATATCAGAGATGATTAATGCAGTTCTCCCTTCATGCATACATGGGCTGGACTGCAGGAGAGGGAAAACCAGACAGGCTTTTCACTTTCCCCCTATTTAAACAGTTTAGCTTATTTTTTTAAGGTCAATGCACAGCAGCATGGGAAACTGAGAGGCTGTTGCACTTTCCCTCAGTGTAGGTGGCAGAAAAAACAAGTTCAGCAGAAGTTGTATTAAAGTCAGGGCTCATAAATCTTGTTGGGATTTATGATTTTACAGACACTACAGCTATTACCAGGGGCCATCACCATATTCATCTCCATGGATGTGTTTAAATACACAGTCAGTGTTGCAGATGTGAACACAACTCTCCTGACATGACTAGGACATTTAGCCGATGATAGTTTTTACTTTGTGGTTGGCATACGTGAACCCAAGCGATGCTAGCTTGATTATGTATTGTGTATTTATCAGAAGAAGGTAGGACCAATGCAGAGGTGAGGCACGGGAGATGCACGAACCACTCCTAAAAGAGCAGAGAGGAACAAGAGAAACAACAATAATTAACAGCAAATTCACCCCACAGCTGACTCTAACATAAACCGTTGTTGATTTTCAGTGACCAAAGTTGTTATTTTCTGATATGTAGCTGCCATGTTAGCTAGAATCAAAACAAAAAGCAAATCCGTCCAACCTCAGGCATCACACGCTCATTCACCAGCCTCCTCCAAGACTCCGCAGACTGTTTTCATGCATGTGGGTCACGTTTTTAAAGCATGGAGCATTGTCATCAAATGCAAATCGGCCACTATCATAACTTTATAGATTACTGGGGGCATCTGGCTGATGGTTTTGAAGTCTCAGACAGAAAATGCCACTGTCGCTTTGGTCGAAAGAGTGTCTGAAATTGTTTGAAGATGGTCAAATATTTTTATGCTATGTGGACAATTTAAAGCTGATTTCAGAACAGCTTCAGCCTGCTGAGCCATAAACATCACTAGACCTAAAGCGTGCTCGTCCCTCCAAACGCCGTCCACTGTGCAGTCAATTAAGAGGAGCTGATGGTCGTGGTGGGATTGAAGGAGTAATTGCTGCCCTCCCATCATGGTATCTCAGGCTCCACTCCAAACTGAGTTCTGTCTGCCAGGACTATAGAGCAGGTGGATGGAGGCAGATATAGACATGGTAATTAATTAAAATTCTCCCTCTCCTCGCCTTCCCGTTTTAATGCATACATAAGTACCCCTGTTCAGAGCACAAGGTGAGCAGGAGCTGCAACGCAGGCTGGAGAGCAGAGAATGACCTTATCCTCAACGCTTCACTCTTTTTTTATTAGAGGACTTCCTTCCATATAGTATCAAATCGTTCAAATGTTACCCACTTTTGCCAATTTGTCAGGATTTGGTGTCACTTGTCCTCAGTGAGTGGTGTTTAATCACCAAGACGAAAGATGTGGCCATGATAAGAGCTGATAAAATGACAGTTTGTGTAAAATGTGTAAACTTCTCTCTATGTCAATTTCCCTGCGGGCCAGCTCAGACTAAATGGAGCATGAATTAGCAGGGTAATGGCAAATTGTGCTGTTTAATGTACAGGATTAAGAGGCTGAATTGTATGCTCGCTAGTAGGCAAAAATTTGCATTTTGGCACATACTGTAGTCCAATTAAAGGAGGCTCAATATTAATTGGATTTAATTAACTAAAAGTGCAACAGTCTACTTTCCTGAAGGTTAATCCCAAATTACATCCACATTCCAGGGGTTGTCTGCTGGTTTTCAGGGATTCCTGCGTACCAGTTCTATATTAAGCAGCAGCAGCCATATGCAGCTGCCTGACATTGGGTGGTGGTCTAGGTGCAGCGGTTCCATTATTATTCCTGATTTTACACTTTATACCTTTCCACAGAGACCAGATCCAAGAAAGCCATTATTTTAACCAACCGTTGATTGAATTTTAGTTTACCCCTCTTGTAAAAGTGTCTTATTGAGCACATTGAAAGGAATAGATTTTCATCAGCAGGGCGTAGAAATTAGGGCCTGGGTGGTGCGTTTGTGCGCGAGCGCGCTCATCGGGTTTTTAATCAGGGCGTCACAGTCTCTGTTCCCATTAGGTGCAGCAGGCGGAGTTCTCCAGCCGGCTGCTTCGGAACAACACCCACTAAAAAAGCAGATAATGATCCCACATTTTCAGACTCAAAGAAAATTACCTTGCCTTCCCCTTTGTCCCCTTGTCCTCCCCCTCCACATCTGCAGTCAGGACCAGCTCTTGTGTGAGAAAATGAAAATAAACAATGAGAGGAAGGTGAGAGAGGGTATGAGAATTTGTCTTCTGACATGACAAAAAAAAAGACACCAAAAGAATCTAATATGAGCAGCCGCCACTGTGATTCAGTGTTGTGTCCCCCGGCCTTCCATATGTCACACACCATTTTCAGAAATCATCAGAGGTGCTCCCACGTCTACCGCTCAGTTTATAACACGCGCGGCTACAATAATTGAGTTTTTGTGTTTCGGCATCTTCACCGACGGTGTGTGATCCCAAACTTCATTCCACATGTCAAAAGTCATTATTCTTTCTGCTTCCATCTAATTGACTCATCTTTTCTTCATTTCATCTCTAGGCTGTATGCACAAGGATTCATCTCCAGGCTACAGTCGCGTCTTTTTTGGGGCTCGTTATTCAGAACAGTAAAAAGAGCGAAGTGGGTGGAGATATGCACAGGTGAGTTAGAAAGGGAAAGATGCCTTTACATGTGTATGTGCATTGATCTAATTTCTTTCTAAATCAAAGTATAAGAATAATCTGGTAACTCCACAAACTGGATGATAATTGGATTTCTGCGATTAGGTAAACTTGTGCTTGTTCCATCTTTCCTCACCTGTCTAATTACCTCATCGACCTCACCTGGATCTCATTGGCTCCGCCCTCTTCCTGATGTATATAAGCTGACTCCCCCCCTTTACCTATTGTGTACCAAACTTGGGAACAAATAAATCTTGTTAATGTATGGATGCTCAGCCCCACCTTGCCTGGAGTCCCAGTAAAATATGTGCATCAGTTGGGACGAGTTAGCGTCCCTGATCGGGGTGAGGCATGTCAAAATCCAGCATTTGCTGTGAATTCAGACGTGTCTCTGAATCTTTCCTTTCTCTTCAGGTCTGGAACACATCCCAGCTCATGGGCAGGATGCAGGTTCCACCCCGTGCATGTCGCCATCTGCCAGATCACATGAAGATGAGCAGCTATTCACGCCTACATCCACTGCTAGCAGCTAGTAGAAGGGTGGGTGATGTTTATTCCTCTGATTTACTCTTACTACTGTAATTTGGATTTGTATTGACACTTGCATTGGACCCGTCTGTGTGGCCCAAAGGGCAGAGACAGGTGCTCTAAGTGGTATTTAGGCCATGTGGGGCCCAGTTTAGCTTCGTGTGAGGGGGGAAACAGATGTAAATGAGCTTTTAAGCTTGTGGCTGGTGGAACAGCATTCTCTGAAGCTACCTCATTTATCCCCTTCATCCTCTTCTGAGCTGGGGACCCAGACAGTCGCTGCAGGCTCGTGCCTCCTCCGTGACTTTTTGGAAGTGAGCGAGTCATTTGTGATGGTGACCCAGATGCGCAGATCTTCAGTCTAGCCCCCCCATGGCCTCCGTTTGGGGTCTGAAATACCCTTATGGCCCGGCAGCGCTGCTCATCACTGTCTGGACTTTTCATTTTCTGACGAAGAGCCTTGCGGTCTGCGGTGGTCTGATAACCAAATTGTCTTTGTCTGCGAGACTCTCCCCCCCTCCCCCCATGATAACATAGCAACAGGCGGGGGTTATTAAAACCGACGCTGTTAAAAGATCCTGAGCGCACGTGTCTGTGCTGTCATACCGCATCCTCCATCAGTGTGTCAGATGCGGTTGGATTAGTTGCCATGGTTTCCCATGGTTTTGATCAGGCTTATATAATGTTATTGGTGGCTGGTTACTGTGAAAAATGAACACACACACACACACACACACACACACACACACACACCACACACACACACACACACACACACACACACACACACACACACACACAGTTTGTGTCAGTAAATGTTGCTCACCACCCCCACATCCTTGTCCTTTCTCAAAGAGAGGAGCCTGAGGACAAACAACAGCTCCTCTCACATCATCTTAATCTTACATTCATTACGCTCTCTTCCTCCTCATCACCCTCTCTTTCCCTGTCTTCCATATCTCCCCTACCTTTCAGCCGTATTGTCACCGCTCTCTCCCCTCCTGTGCCCCACTTTATCTCTCCAGTCAATGCTCTATTGATCTTCATGAGCTCTCTCCTGCCATATCTCCATATCTCTTAATTCCCTCACTTTCCCTCCCTACCTCGCAGGGGTGTTTCCAATTTTGCGCGGATACACAATCTTTCTTTCGATCAGTACCTATAGCTCGCTCAGTCACACTCCTTCCCCTACAGTTATTTATTAATCTCTTTCTCTTCTTTGCTATCGCTGGAAACAGAATGTAACTCCATCTCCACAAGTCTGACCTTCCTGCCAGTCGTCACCCACCACTCTGGCAGCCAAACAGGGGTTTGGCTCAGTTTAGTTGCACGTTGGCTCAATCGAGCTCAGGTTCCCTTGAATTAATAGAATATTAAACATTTGGAGGGGAATTGCAACCACCAGGTCCAGTTTCTGGATAGTCTACAGTTTCACCTGATATACTGTAAAATGAGGCTTGATGAGGACGGAAGAACATGAGAGATCTGTAGACGGTCTGCAAAAAAAAAATCAGAGTTAATCGGAAACCGTCAGTCCATAACGCACTTTAGGTTTTACGATGCCCCTCGGCTTATTTGTATTGTTGTGTACATATAGCTCGGACACATCCTGTATGCTGTTGTGATGTATTATTACCAATCTTACTTTTGATTCCAGATGTGTCTTTTCTATGTTTGGTTGGCATGTTCTCCCAGAAGCTGAGTGGGTTTGTCCAGGTACTCCAGTTTCCTGCCACCATCCACAAACATGAACATTAGCTTGTGCCTCCCCTCGGTGTGTGTGTGTGAGTAGATGGTGTGTGTGTGTGTGTCTTGCGATGGACCGGTGACCAGGGTGGTTAAACGGGTGGGTGGTTTGAACCCTCGCCTGGCCGCTCTACTCATCCTGCTCAGTGAGTGGGGATGCTAACCCACCCAAGCAAAAGCCTGAGCCAGAGGTGACATCTGCCCCCCCGATCCCCCCACCCCAGGGGGCACTGCCACAAAAGGTCAGTCCGTGGAAAAACCCAATTTCTAAAGCCCATTTCTTTCTACGCCGCCTCTTCATCATTTTTATAGGCGTCTCCCGAACCAAACTTCTGTGTGTATTTCCCTTCTCTTCTCCCTCAGCTCCCACTTTTCATCCGGATCACGTCATGTTTGCTCCCCCCCCACCCCCTCACTTCCAACTGTTTTTGTCTTTCATCTTTTTCACTATCCATTATCCGTTTTTTTGATATCCTCCCTGCGTCCATCACCCATCTCCCCATCTGTGCCTACATTCAGTCTCCTATTCCTTTTCTTATCCTTATATTCTTCTCTCGCTTTCTAACCCCCCCACCCCCCATCCACACACACCCTCCTGCTCACAACCCCGCTCACGTCCAGGTCTGTTTCCACTGATAAGACTCTCAGTAATACCACTGCACATGCACATGCAGAGGGGGGAGAAAATGATGTTGCATTGCCAACATAGTTGCCATCGCAGCTAACTGCCATTGCTCCATTTTCTTATGTCGGCGCTAATGAAGGTGTCAGTGATATTGTCCCAGAGACAAATAGAAACAGGAAATGAGGGGGCAGGGGAATAGGGTGTGCAGGAGAGGGCCGTTTTGCTTTGAGCTGCACCGAGAGCAGTCGTCAGCCAATATTTCAAGGCTTCTCAGGCGGCCAACAGCGACTAAGCTGCTCAAGACACGATCAGAGGTCCACGGCAGCCGGTGTAGCTCTGTCAGATGTCCCTCTGTCCGCTATATTTATCTACAAAAGACTGAATCCAATTAAATGTCTAATTAACTAAAGATGGCCTCAGGGTTTAGTTTAACTTTATTTTTTTTATCACAGTAGTTTCTCCCATATTAACCAGTATTGCTGTGTAGAGTCAATTGTAGACTCTTTACTGGATTTGCTGACACTTCTGCTGCATAGTAGCTTTTTTTCCCTGTGAGTTTAGTAGCTTTTATTGGATGTTTCATTTCCTTTCTCTCTTATTCTACCTAATGTGCCATCTGGGGAAAAATAAATAATATTACTTGTTTAAAAAATACTCAACTTGTCCCCATGATCTTTAAAGACTTGCTGACAAGGCCTGATTTAACAACCAGCCTAAATTGAGGAGGTAGTTCTGGCTTTGTCATCTTAAAAATTAAGCATCTGCACTGTCTTAAATCTTTTTTCTCTCAGCTTTCAACAGCTTTGGTTCTTGAAAGTAATTTATTCTCCTCAACGGTTTGAGAGACCAATAAATATAGCACATGGATGCTCTTAGTATATAACTGCTTTATTCTGGGAGTTTCGGGGTGCCGTAGCCTCAGTCTAGACTTGCGTAATGGAAAATAACTCGGGTCATATGAGAAGCGTGTGGTATTTCTGCATGTGACTACAGTTGGAGGTTTAATTCCACTTGGCTTGTGACTGCCTTTTTTTCAAAAGGAGAGAAGCCGCCAAAAACAACAGCAATAAGCAAGTCTTAATTTAGTCTTGCGATAAAGCGGATAATGGAAAACGTACAGGAAAGATGCCAATCACGTCTGTGCATTTAAATAGAACTTCCTGTTTCCATCCTGAGATGCTGGTCCAACAGCGAAAATCATCCATCCACTAAATTAAGACGCTCAAATGGAAAATCTGACCTAAAATGTATTATTAATACAACTATAAACCATTTTTGTTCCATTTATTTCCAATCTCAGATGTGATATATCCAGCTCCCACAGACTTTCATAACCTAAATGTCATCCCATTTTGCTGGAAATGTCAGCACAAATGAAAAGACCTCGGAAAAACTTACCTGTTACCTGGCTGCAGAATGTGACCCGCATGCTACACCTACAGCATTATCCAGAGCATTCCATTCGTGCAGGGCTGAAGTATTTGAGTGATGAGGTGTTGTTCAAGCTAAATACCAGAGAAAAACACCACCTGCTCCTGTCGGTAAGGTGGCAAAATATCAAGCACACCAAAATGATGCAGAATTAGAGGAATAATAACCTCCAAAGAGGTGTAATCTCTGGAATGGAATCAAAAAATGTACTGAGATTTCTTTCCAGCAGTCAGGTCTTACCATAAAAACACAAGAGTATCAATTCGGCAACCACTCCTCAACCCGGTAACATCTGCTGTTTGGTTACTTAGTAGTTTGGTCTGTGACAAAGGTCAACCACACAAGGGTCCATCGCTTTTAGGCTGACAGGGGTTAGAGGAGCCACCGTGGCGGTATTGGGTCAGCTTTGGTCAATAAATTGATTCACCTCTGTGTTTACAGGAGCAAAGACAGCAATGACAGTCTTTATTTAGTCAATATGTCACAGCTTACGATTCCTAAACAGAAAGGACATATCGTTGAACCATTGAGGGGGGGGGGGGGGGGGAGCCCAACATTTAGTTGTACGTTTTTTTTTTTTCTGAGCATATTTTAGGAAAGAGAAGGTCCGTTTTTCAAATTCCAGGGACACTGCCATAATGTTTCAACGCAGGGAGACATGATGTAATATGTTACTGTTGGTGGTTCGCTGGGTCAGAAGGTGGAGTGGGAGGCGTCTGCAGGGCATGGCCTGAAGGGATCGTAAGATGCCAACTCTTAGCCTCGGGGTCACAGGCCAGACTTCTCCTTTCCAGCGATGAGCTGTTAACTGACCTCTGGGCATTCGGGCGGCAGCGTATTTCTGTTTGTGTGTGAAAGTCTGCGCGATGTGAGCTGATTTACCCCGACAAGTCGACACAACATAAATCCCTGTTTTTCTCCTGTATTGTTCAGGTTGGTAGAATAAGGGGAAGGGAAGGATGTGCTATTAGGAGCTCCCTGTAATCAGATAAATATGAAGCTTCTATGTTTCCTCTGTAGGTGCATGATGTTCTCCTGCTCGTTTGATGAGCTTTCCTAAAACTCAGTCTTTCCTTTAGTTGGAAGGTTTGTGCTTCTCTTTCTTTGAGTTCCCTAGTCTATACACCTCCCTCTTCCTGTATATTTTTCCTGCCTCCTACTCTTAACATCTCCACTTTTACTGCTGCCTGCCCATTGAGAGACGGTGCCTTAGCCTTACGCCCTACAGCGTGCTGAATTGTGAATCCAAACAGCTGGAGCAGGAGCAGATAGACTGTGACTGAGAAGGGGGGGGGTAAAGAGTGGGGAAGCAGAGAGAGGAGGAGAGAAAGAAAGATGAAAAGCATTCCGAGCGAGAGAGCCGCTCAGTGACGGAGGCAGAGGCAGCCGTCACAGCAACAGCGCGCTCCTTCCCCATCCTCCCTCTCCTCTCTCGTAATCCCACATCCACGCCGGGGGATAAATGGAGGGCACCCTGACCCACTGAGGAGTCCGAAAGAGACCGAAATCCTTCCCGGCTGTGATTTGCCTGGGTGATTCTTTTTTTGTGTGTGTGTGTGTGGGGGGGACAATAACAGCAAAGAGTGCAAGGAGGTGTGTTTGCACGAGCCACACTGAAGAGTGAGGAAAGAAGGGAAAGAGGGGGGATGAGTGGGAGGGTTTTCCACAGCTTGCTGCTGCCTGGGTCCCAGTGTGAGACAGAGACGGACTGAGGGGGACACCGGAGGAGTGGAGGGCTGGCACGCTCGGAGCACCGCCTGAAACTTGCGGGCTGATTGATTCATAGATGCACACAGCTGGACAGATGAGGAGACGCCAGGGACCGCGCTTCAGTCCTGGGTACGTCAAAGCATAGATTGGCATTTTTATCTCCATCCGTTGCTGCATTTGTTTGTTTTTTCGATCAACAGAACAGTTGCACGGCAGTGTATGTTCCCTGATCTTAGAGGTGATGACTAACCAAAGTGACAAGTCTCTCCACTTGCCCTCAGTAAGAGCAAGAGAATCAGGAAGCTGTGGTTGGTGTGTGTTTGTGTGTGTGCGTGCGCGCGCGCGTCCTGTCTTACCCACAATAATGTAAACCACTGGCGGCATTTCATAATGGCTTTCGTAAGCTGTCAGAGTGATGCATGTAAATAAACCTCTGCCTTTGTCATGTTTCACACCGTTAGACAAATTAAACAATCACATTACCCTCATCCCAACACGTGTTCCCGTCCAGCCGAGGATTTGCTCATTAATGTAACTTTGTGGGCGATGTTCTCCTGCGTGGGTGAGCGCACAGCCATAGATCAAGTATGCTTTAAAAAAAAATGAGGCTCCTGGGGGAGAAAAACCTGTAGAGTCATTGGTGCGCTGGGGGTCATGGCTCTGTTTACCCACGCCACACTGCCATGTGTGGTAAGATGACAAGCGCGGCCATGTGTTATGTCACGCTGTGGAGGACTGTATGGGACTTATGACGCCAGGTTTGCACGAGGCGCCCTCGCCGGCTGCAAATGTCTCTCCTTCTCCCCCCTCCCCGGTCATCTTTCTTTCCAATTACAGGCCGTCACTCTCTCCCTTTCCCCCTGATCCTGCCTCCCTCTTTCATTCTCCTGATAGGCAATTACCTTTTTCTGATTCTGCAAGGCTCTCGGACAGCACGGCTGACTAGTTTGCTGTCAACAGTCAAAGAGAGGGATTTCATGGCCATTTCACCACGTTTGGGGTAATCCGAACAAAGAACGACCTCGGCGGCGGCAGAACACAGCAGCCGCGTCGTGTTACTGTTGTCCTCACACGGAGACCGCCCAGAAAGGAAGGAAAGTGGCTCCACAGCCTTTCCGGCACGCTGAAGAATTACGCCTTTAATCATGCAATCGGCTCATTATTTTCTTCTCCTCATTAAGGTTGTTTGGGTTTCAAACATCATCACCATGTTCTGTCTTGACGTCTTTAAAACAGAGCAAGCTAAAAATAAAATAAAAGGCAAACACCGCCCTAATTATCTCATCTTATCTTTGACCCCAACAGCATCCACAAAGACGTGAACAGTTATGTAAAAATCAGCACATGCTAATGGCAGCAGCGGCGTGACGGTGACCTGGAGCGCAACCTCGCCGTCCTTCCTGCTGCAAAGCCTGAAAAGTGCTGTTGAGAAGCACAGAGGAGAAAAGATGAGTCAGGAGAAGAGCCTGGGCGATGATTAACAGAGGAAGAGAGGGACAGAAACATCAAATTTAATTTAAAAAAATAAGAGAAGAGATCATTGAAGAGGTTCGAAGTGGTTGGATGATCCCAACTCAACACTAAATGTGGCGCCACTTTGCTAGTTTGAAACGAGCTGTTGAAAGCTCAAATGGGTCTGCTTTGGGGGGGTCAACAAATCCACGTTTCGAAGCAAACGCTCCGGCGTGCTTTGATCTTGCATTTGTGGGCGGGGTTTGCAGGTGAGATGATGTCATCTGTCCCTTCTATGTGCGTGACACCCCAGTGGCGTGTCGCAGTGTTGCCCGGCAGTACCTTTGTTGCGACGCTTAAGGGGATGTTATTGCGCCACCTATAGTATTGGGATATGGAGACATATTAAGTGATTAAATGCTGATATTTTTGCTAGTTTTACTGGCTAAATTAATATGTATCACCCCAAACAACCAAGTCACTGTGTGCTGGAACAGACCTATTGTGTCTTTAGAGTCAATGGAGTTGTAAACATTATATTAAATGATAATGTACAAAAATAATATAGACATTATATAAGATATTGAACATTTTCTAGCAGGTCTGCACCCATTATTTTGAGAGTTGGTTTTAGTGTGAAACATGAGGTGTGCTGAGAATACTGGTGAGGATGACAGATCATACTGGATTTAAAACATGTCCGCAGCCGTGTTTCTCGATTTCCCCCCCCCCCCTTAAATCCGCGCAGAACATTTTTAAAAAAATATAACAACCGAGAGGAATCATTGTTAAAGCCTGAATGAAAGAAATGCACCGTATGAAAATTGAATTTCTCTTAAAAGCTTAAAAGCTTCCTCCCGAGGACTTGAGGAGATATGGGAGGCTGTGAAACACAGAAGGTTAAAGGCGGTGGGGGGGGGGACTTCAGCGTGAGGAGAGAAGGAGCTGTGATGTGCTGGTGCAGCCGGGGGATTTGATTGGGAAGGTGACCAGGGCCGTGTGGGCGTGCTGGAGGAGCTTTTGATCTGACTGGATGCACGCGTGTGTGGGGATAATGGCTGACCTTGAGAAAGGCATCGAGGGTTTTAAGGACGTCCTGCGCAGATGATTGCCTCTATTAGGCTGCTCGCCTGTGATCGAGGCGCTCACGTGTAGGAGGGTGCTGCATCGTCAACACAACACGCGTCCAGCACAGAGGCAGGTCGACAGAGTACAGGTCTGCACGTTGTCTCCAGCCCTGCGTGGGTTTTCCCTGGCTCCTGCGCTTTAATCCCACGCTCCGAAAACATGCAAATTAGGTTGATTAGGCCTCCATGTAGGTGTCAGGCAGCAGTTACCAGAAGATGGATGGATGTTTTTATTGTTTTCCATGAAGGTGGAGCACCACATGTGATTCTTTAGGGACTGACTGGTAGTTAGCAGGCTAGTTGGTGGGCCGCACTCTCACCACAGCCCTCATTTCTTCTTCTCTCCCTCTCATATTACCTTCTCTGCATGAATAAAGGGCTCATGTTACAAACTTCATTAAATGTTTATACATGTCATAAAGTGTGTAGGTTTACTCACCCACGCCTCGGAGCCCTCGGATGAGCTCCTCACAGATTGCAGTGGGTGCGTGCAGGCCTAAGTGTGTGTGTGTGTGTGTGTGTGTGTAACCGTCTTAAGGCCATCTGTAAAACAGACCTCTGGGGGGAGAGCGAGATGTTTATCTTTAACTGTAACTGCATGAAGTCGAGGCAGAGGAACTACTGAAGGTGTGTGTGTGTCCGTGTGTGTGTGTGTTGGTGTAGGTCCGCTCTGAGGTCATTCATTTCCACTGATGCTTCAGTCTCCCTCTTGTCTCTCACTCCTTCATGGATTCACATTTGTGAGGACTCTGTTCATCAATGCTGTATTACTATCGATTCTTCCTCTGATCCTTCAGTGTGTCGAGGAACAATAAAAACTATTTTTCTCCCGCAAAGGCTCAGCTGATAGCTCCGATAGAGCGCTGTGCTGCGGTCCTGCCGATTGCATTTCAATGATTCAGGTATCTTTTCTTGAACACCTCTTCCAGCCACCTGTAGTAATTTAATTATAAGGGTCTGAAAGAAGAAGTAATTAAAGTCTGTTTGACTTTTCTCACAGCTCTGTCCTAGTTTCTGTTAACAAATCTCATCAATGTCCATCTGTACTTCACCTGTTGTCACTCCCAACTTGAAACTTTTTGAGATCTAGCAATGCAAAGACTACATGTGGATTTCCCAGTACATTCAGCAAATGGACTTTTGGTGCTTTGTGATGAATTTTTGATCCTTAAACTGTAGTTTATAGGCAATGGGATTATCAATACTATTTAGAAGCTTGCTTGCATCTCAAAAAAGAGACAATAGGTGAACTATTCTGGCCCATCATCCAAGCTTGGACTCAATTAAGTCTGTTATTTACATTTAAATGCTGCAGATGAAGAAGCCACGGCAGCGTCTGTGAATCTCAGGGCAGTGTGGATGTCCTTTCTGTGATTTTAATGTGCTTGAACCATTTGTTCATGTGACTGTAGATGGACAGATTTTCCGTGATGTCCTTCAGTGCTGACCCCCCCTCCCCATTCTACACGCGCAGACATTTCGCTCAGAGGGAGCACAGTTTCAAATATTATCTCTGCTTCACTGCTACACAAACAGGCTTGCAGGAGCCCGGGGACAGTTCGCCATCGGTGTGTGCGTGTGTGTGTGTCACTGCGCGAGCACACACACACATTCACTCGGGCAGACATGTGTGTCACTCTCCCCGTGGGGATGTGAGCATGTGGAAGTCACTCGGGGATGTTAGCTCATATGTGTCGCTTTGTCTGTTAATTGTGTCACATAAAATAAAACTGGCAACATTTGAGTCACACAGTAAATGTGTACAGTTTGCTAAAACAGAGCGGTTTTGTGGAGACTTGGAGACCCCTTTAGCAAGGAGCAATTAACGTTCTGCTTTGAAGGAAAGCTGCGTGAGCACAAACGTGCAAAAATACAGTGAGGATGAACAGCCTGGGACAGATTTATGTCCATTAGTTCTTGCTCTTGCGTGACTGGCGCTGTGAAGCTGCGTGTCCCCTGACTCAGTTGGTCTCAGCAGCTTGTTCAAAGTGACTGTAGGTTTAGGAAGGACAAAAGCTGCTGGCAAGCCGCTTCTCTTCTCTCATCCCGTCACACGGTTGATTATCTGCCACCGCGTCTCAAGAGTGCAGCATTTTTCGACTTGAAAGATGCGCAGTTTTCCCAGAGCCACACTTCTTGGAGATTACACAAACAGTGGGTTTTAGATCCTTTCAGTGGGTTTTAGATCCTCTCTGATCTGATAATAATGCATCACATATTACGTCATGAAATCATGAAAACAACATAATGACATCATGTTTGGGATTTGTTTTTCGTGGGGGTTTTGGCCCTCCTTGAATATTCCATCTTGTTTACTCTTTTACTGAATGCCACCAACAGGGGGCGCTTGGGAATTTTCTGTGGTTGACTGTAAAACATTAATTACCATAAGTAGTTATCATAAGAATTTGGCAGTGCATCAACTGGCCTCACGCCAGGCACAATCGCATTAGCCCAGGACCTCCACAAACTGTCAGAAATTGTCTCAGGAAACCCGTCCACATCCTCCTCGTCCGATCTCGATCTGACTGCGGTTTGTCGTTGGAACAGACTTGAGTGGGTAGACGCTCACACGAGATGGCGTCTGGCACGTTGGAGAGGTGTACTCTTCACGGATGAATCCCAGGCCTCACTCTACAGGGCAGATGGGGGAGGGTGTGGGTGAGCGGTTTGCTGATGTCAGGGTGGCAGATCGGATGGCCCGTGGTCGCGGTGGGGTTACGGGCAGGCGTATGTTATGGACAATGAACACAGGTGTCTTTTATTGATCTTGGATGTAGACAGATATTGTGACAAGGTCCTGATCCTGTGTTGTGCCATTCATCCGCAGCCATCACCTCATGTTGCACAGCCCCATGATGCAAGAATCTGCACACTAAACTCACCCATTGAGCATGTTGGGGATGATCTGGATCGGCCTGATCAGGATCTGGAGTGGACCAACTGGCCACAATCAACAGCCCGATCAGCTCTGTGTGAAGGAGATGTGTTGTAATGTGTTCTTCAAATGGCGAAAGACCCAAAAATGGTGGTTGCGTAAAACTGCCATTTTTCGAGTGGCATTTTATATTGTGGGTTGAACGAGGTTCACCATGCACTTCGATATCATCTGGGCAAAGGAGAAGATCTTGACCCATTTCTGAACAATAACTGTGCAGCTTTAAAAGTCTGAAAACTTCAGCTCATGAAAAATGGGGGAAAAAAAGCGAAAGTGTCGTGTCTATATTGCTGTGTGCCCAGACTTCAGATAGCTGGTGAGTGTATTTGGGTTCCCAGCGGTAGCCTACGATGCCTCACGTCCGTATGTGCTCACAACCTGGACCCCCGCCACCTCCCACCTCTTCCACTCCTCTGTTCCGTCACGGAGTCATGAATTTATTATGTGGCGAAAAATGGAGCAATGACTTTTTGTCCCTGTCCCAGCGTGTCAATGGTCTGGAATGAATAATTCAGCCTCGGTGGTCTAAGTTAGCATCGGGAAGGAGGAAATTATATTGAATATTTCCAGGCTATTTTCAAAGAGCTAGCTGAGAGGCACGCCTCCTCTGTAGCACTCACGAAGAAGAGAAAAACAGGGATTCTTATTCTTATAGAGTCGACGTTTTAGCTCACTTCAGCTAGTGTATTATGCGGGCATGAAACGGTTTATAACCTCACGCTGCATCCACAAAGGTGTCATTACCTTGAAACGAGGAGAAAGACTATTGAGGAAAAAATGACTTCAATGAGTTTTCAGCTTTGCGTTTCCCGATACTTTCAAAATGGAAGAGACTACAGCTCATTTAGGGTGCAAATAAAGCCAGCAGGGCTCCTGGGATCTGCGACAGATGCCACTGAGTGGTCGCCCACCTACACATCCGTACGTGATCTTCACCAGACACATAAGCTCAGTCCACGCATGAGGTTTGTCACACGCTTGAGAACGCACGCACAGATGCAGATGCACACTCGAACAATTATTCACGGCCTCCCGGGGGCATCATCGAGACTCTTCAGGCGTGATCTCGCTAAACTGTAGAGAGGAGCGTCAGGAAGAGTCCTTGAGTTTTAAACACACGGAGGGAACACGCCCATCGTCTCTGAGGCATTAGCGGTGTATTCCTGCTGTTTCTGCAGGGTGTGGAGCAGCCCGACTGCTCTAATGTTCACTGGGGGAGGCCTCAGAGATGTTTTTTATAGGAATCATTTGATAAATCAGTAGGAGGGGGTTCCTCTCATCTGAATTTAGCTCTCAGTGGAGACAGAACTGATTTCACCACAATTCATCTCACCATCAGCTATTTGTAGTGTGATGAAGATGCTGACTGTATTATTATTATCTGCATAAGCGTAAAGCAAAATTAAATTCCTCTTTATTTGTACAGCATCTGTTGCAGTCAAACAGAAACCCAGAGTCTGACCCTTGAGCAAGCAACAGGGGCAGGACAACCCGAGGACCTGGCTCCTATAGACATTAGATGGATCTAATCCTTATGGCTGTCACTCACCAAATAATCTGACCACCTCTGATCTCAATTATCCCATATTTCTTTCATAATCTTCACTATGCTTACTATTCCCAACATGTCTTATTTAACTACTTCTCTGACCTTTTATAGAAACTTCACCCCCTGTGATTCCATGACTTCTTCTCCTCCTCCCGCCCTCCTCCTCTTTGGAATGATCTGTTTTCACCATCCACTCTGTAGCATTTACAAAACCTTCACAATTCAGTGCACACACACACACACACACACACACACACACAACACACACACACACACGTCTGCATGTGTGTGCATTCCAGTGGGATGGATCTCTGCTGAGAAGGACATCCAGGTAGTGTGATCATCCCCTAATATACTTTCTCTCCTTTACACACACACACACACACACACACACACACACACACACACACACACACTGTACGCTTCGATGTTTTACGCACGCTAAAATCTGAAGCGTTTCAGCACCTTTCCTCTGCCACCCGCTGCGTTCCCTTTCTTTTATTCTTACTCCGAGCCTCCTTTCACGTCACTCCTCATTTCCCTCCCGTCCCCGTCATCCATTTTTGTCTCCCTTCACCTCTAGTTCTTTGTGCCCGCCGCTGCCCCCACCCCCACCCCCTTCTGCCCCTTCATCCCCTCAACTGAAAGGGTAGCAAGGACTCCCATTGGTTGCATGGTTGGAATCAGAGAAACAGGCAGCCAATAAGATTTCGGGCTAACAGGGTCACTATCATGCATGAAGCAGTGCAATTGCTCTGCCTTCTGCATCGCTGCCATGTATGCATATCCAATGCCCTCCTCTGTCCTTGTTCCCATCCTGCATATTTCCTACGTAAACCCGAAAGACTCCTCCCGATCAGTTTTGATTGGCTCCGTTCCTGTTATTATTCATCCATTCTTGCATAAAAGAGACTCAAGCTCATTTCAGCTTCTCCTCATGGAGAAACACACACATGTAGACATTTAATGCATTCAGGTCAAAATCCTCCTGTTATGCTGAACTCCAAACACTGAGTGAGGAATGCTGTCACCCCTCCCCCTCCCAAATCGTTCCCCATCTCTGTGTTTATTTGCCACATGCAGACTTTTATACTTGTAATCGTTCGGTCTGGCCGCAGTCGGCTCTTGAAATGACACCCCCACCCCCCGGTGCTGACAGATGTGGCCTTTTCAATCGCTGAAATGCCACCTTGTGCCATAAAACGCTAAATCACAGCCTTCAGAAAACACCCCCGTGAGTTATGGAGCCTCTCTCGTGGCATCTGACTGAGCGTCAGACCTAATTTGCATCATTAGATTTTCTCAGCTGTGGAACGGCTCTGACCTTCCTCCATCATTAGTGACCGAGTAGAACGCCCCCACCCCTCCACCCCCGCCACTCACCCTCCGCTTTCATCTCCAGTGCTCTCCCGTCCCCAGTGTCCATCATCACCTCCCTCCATCCCTTACATTGGGTCAAATTATGCAGCCAGGTACTTATCTTTCCCAGTCTTGGCATTTTCAGTTTCTTTTCATCTGGCGTCTCCCCGAGCTCGCCCTATTTGCCATTTTTTATCGTCTTTGTCTTCAAATCCCTGTTTGGCTTTTACGTATCTAACAGGCTGAAGAATTGAATTAATTTCTCCTCTTCTTGAAGCCAGGCAGATATACAGAATGCATCTCCCCGCACTCCGTTCACACATGAATGTGCACAAACACTCTAAACTGCACAGGGTGGAAAATGTACCGTTGCCTTTCAGGTAAGATGTCTCCGGGGAATTTATTTTCCCTCCCAGGGATCACCAGACTATCGTTACAATCTACAGCTCCTCTGTCTGCGAGGCCATTCCGCTTCCCAATGACCATTGCCTGGGATTACCATATCCATTTTGTCATCTGGAAACTCATTAGCCTTTGGAAAGGAAATGACAGCAGCAATGAACTCCTTCATATCCTGTGTAGGGCGGCTTAATCAGAGATGTCATAAAACATGCAGCAGCACAGGAGAGATTGTGATTTATCTCCGCATGGCGCCGCCTTGACATGTAAGAACAGAGGAGACGGACGGCCGTTTGGCGGGTATGAGAAACGTCAGATGCAGCTCATGGTGGGGACGAAGTGTGCGGGAATCCGAGTTATTTCAACGCACACCAGTAATAAGGCCACAGAGGCCCAGAGGGCCCGTCCAATTCACGGTCGCTCTGTCACTTTTCATAACGTCTGTCGCTCAAAATGTTGGTTTTTTTTCCCCCTTTAGAGACAGGTCGGGTTTGATTAAATGATCTTTATCTCTGTGCTGTTCCTAACATCCACCATTCCTGCACTTTAATTACACCCCGCCCACTGTAATCACCCTACATGCTTCTGCAGCGGCGTGCACGTAAGCCTCAGAAGCAGGCGTGTTTTTGCAGCTATATGGAGCCTCAGTAGTATCGCGCGTAATGATTTGTAGCTGTTTGATCTGGCTACAGCTGGCGCGCTCTCAACCCTCTGAATTGCAGCCTCAGCGTAGTGCACGTACAACACTGTGCATCACAGCTCGTCTGTGGATTACAGAAACTTTGGATGGAAAAGGTCCGCATGGAACTCTTTCCTGTTGTAGTTCCAGTCTGCTCATTAGTTGTAGAGAAACGCCTTTGTCAGGTCTCCAACAGGGCCGATAAATGAAGGTTCCAAGAAAATCTTGTTGCCGATGTTTTCGTGGCCTTGTGATGCACCCTGACTGTCTCCAACCCCCCCGCCTGCCATCAGGAGGTAGCAGCTGTGCCCACATGTTAAAAGGCACATGGTCCAAAGGTAGAGCGAGCGTCCTGTTGCTAATGCCAACAGATGGAACAGCAGAGGAGAGGGGCCTTTTATCCGCCCGCAGCAGCGTCCCTGCCAATGTGACGTCTCAGTCTCATCTCTGGCCCGACATGATGACATCGGGAGATATTGTGGCTTTTCAAGCTGCTTAAATCTGCGATAATTTGAGAGTCGGCGTGATTTCCTTTCACCTCCGCTCTGTCATTTCTTCGCTGTCCTGTCACCTAAGCCTGCGCCGGAGTTTCACAATTAAACCCCTGAGCCCCCGGATCAAATGATTTCATTAGAACAAAGAGGGGAAAATGTGATGTCATACGGTGGCAATGCCTTCCCGACTGAGCCTGAGAGCATCGGTTTAACACCTGAGCGGAGAGCATATGGTTGCAGGCACGGGTACCTATCTCATAAGCTGCCCTGTGTTCTTTATTTATTACCCTGCATCTCTCTCTCCGTCTCCCTCACTGTGTGGCTGTGTGCCCAGATTTCAGCAAGCAGGTCAAAACACGGCAGGATGGAGGATCTTCAGTGCAGCTAGCGCTAATTAAACGTGCGTCTTTGAATCAAAGAAATAGATTTAATATCGATGTTCCCATGAGGGCAGCGTGGTGAGCACAGCCCCCTCTCAGGGTCCATATGATATCCCAACAAAGGGAAGCCACCCGTTTGACTCCCTCTCAGCCAATAAAGAGCCAATGTTTCTCCCTCGTCATGCAAATGATTCTTTTGACAATGACAGAGCACTGATGAGATTTAAAACAAGGGCTGGAGGTTGTTACGAGATTATATCTAATCCATTTTAAAAAGTTATATAATGTGATGTGAGCCAGCGCGTCTTTTTTTCTATCTTAACAGGATGAGGTCGTTAAACGGCACACACACACACACACACACACACACACACCACACACACACACACACACACACACACCACACACACACACACCTCACTTTGCAGGATTTGTAGCCAAGGACCCAGCTCAAAGTTGGCTGTTGACTTCCATCAAATATAAGGTGTTAGGTTCCTTTAACTCTGCTTTAAACAGGTCAGAATAAAGAGCTCTTTTAGGATCATATAGGCTGGAGCACGGATGCATATTTCCATACATAAAACAAGCTTGAAACATTCCCATCAGTCACTGTTCATTTATTCAGATCCATGTCACAGCATGTTTGGTCAGTGAATTGACGGACAGGAACTAGACGGGGCACAGCAGGGTTGGTGATACGCTGCTCTTCTATATTTAAAGCCAACAAACGCTGTTTGAAGTGAATCACTGGATGCTATTGTGGTTTGTTTTTCCCTTTAATCCCAGAATCCCTCTGTGCATATTTATCACGACTGTCAGACTCTTCTCAGCTGTCTGGAAATAAAAGAGACGACGGCAACAGAGGGGGACACGGAGGGACCGCACGCGCACGTGTCTCCACGCACAAGGGACTTCACATTAAAGTTTGCTTCACTTTGAAATCCACAGATCCGGTGCTCATCTCTGGAGCTGGGAATATTCCCAGGCCCATTTGCATTCTGGACAAGTGTCAATTATTCCATACAAATTAGACAGGATCAATGGGACCAGAACCGGCTGCTTCCACCTATTTTACGAACCTTTCAGAGACTAATTACAGGCTACAAATCAGGCCCATAATCACACATACGCGCACATCAAAGATGTCTGTCATGAGTTTGATCCGGGCCATCCAGCGCTCATTAAAGTGGAGAGGAGAGCGAGAGAGCCGGGCCCGAGTGGGAGAGTCACACCAACAGAAGACATCAAACAAGCGAAGCAAATGTGCTTCAGCTTTTTTTCCCCCCTCTACGTTTGTCGATGCGGCCGCACCCTGCTGTAGCTTTCAACAAAAAAAGGGTGTTTTAATACCAACCAAGTAGCAGGTAACAATGAGACAGAAAAAAACCCCAAATTTTCAAAAACTATACAATAACTTTTTTGGGTACTCGTCTCACAGAACAAACAAGATCCATTTTTAACAACTGTTTCAAAGACACCTACTAAATCAGCCGACTCATGGTTAAATATTGAGATTTGATGTGTCTATAATTTTTTTTGCACCGGTATGTGAGACATTGGTTGACTTCCTGCTAAGCTTGAAGGAAGCAGCTAATCCAGGCACCCCTGATGCCAGCTTCCTGTTGAAAGCGTGGTTAAATTTATCCCACAAACAACTCGGCAGCTCATGTTCGTGAAGACAGGAAAGAGGTAGATCAACGCCGACAAGCTGAGAGAAGGAATTTATTTAGTGCTGATTAATTCCCAACCTGTGCTTGTATGCACTGTCCAGACAGCAGTAACAACTATGCATGTTGAGTATGAGTATGAGTATGCTGACCTCAAGAATTCCTATTTTTTTTCAAGACCTGAAGGCATCCAGCAGGATTTAGGAAAACTTGCAGCTGTACTTTTTAATCCCAAACTTAACACTCACATGAATAAATGTTCGTTATTTATTATTTACTGATAATATTAGCAAATATAGCCCTCTATCACTACTCCCCAATGACGTACTGGAATCCACCTGAGCAGCGAGCCGTGTCATGACTTTACCAGACCCCCCGCTGAAGTCTCAGTGAGGTTTGAAATTAAAAAAAAAAATCATGCCAGTCACACACACACACAGGCGCGGATGTGATGACCTTTCCGGACTTGTGTCCCTTCTGATCCATTTAGCGCCATCTAACTCCCACCCACTGACTGAGGTGGACATCTCCTGTCTGCATAGGGACCACGCAGAGCGTGATGAAGATATTTATTACACATTTTTGGAGATGCTGTGTTATTTGAAGCAGTGTGAAGACTTGCCATGTAATAATCTATCAGTGTGCAGTTATTTGTGTTTTTGATGGTTTGTTTGCTGCTGTCAGACATTCTTCTCCGTGCGTCATCTACCCGTCCTTTCGCTTTCACTTTGGGCCAATTTTGATGTAGTTAGAGGAGTGAGACAGGCGTTTCTCAACTTCTGCCAGTTTATGCTAAGCGCTCGTGTCTGAGCTCCTCAGGAAAGATGCAGACGTGCACTACTGTACATCAGCTTGGAGAGATCACAGGGTTCAGTAAGTTATTTTGAGGATCACTTGGTTACAGGCGAAACACCACAGTCGGGGGCGGCATGAGTAACAACGCATGAAACAGCATGATGCGTTCAAAGACGTGGCAGTCGGAGAGGAGGTGATGATTTGTCAGTGTAGACTTCTTGCTTTGAGAAACCAGCCAAAGTTTGGCAATTTGACCTTTGTGAGCCCAACACCTGCTGTTCCTGAGAATATTCCAAAATTTATCATGAGAAGTGACAATAACAACCTGATAGAGTCTAGTTCTCTTCAATAGAAGCGACAGTCATTAGGATGGTGCATTCATTGAACCTTTCTGTAATTGTTCATCATTTCAGGTATTTCTGAAGGTTCTTTTTATCAGATTAATCATCATATAATCCGCACGATGCAAGTTGCCTTATCAGACTTTGAGAAATCAAATTAAAATGTCTTTCTACGTACTCCAAAGAAGTCAGATAACCGGACTGTCAATTCTCTGATTAACTCCCAGATAGCAGATATTTGTGGCCATGTAAACAGGTTCAGTGATTTGGTTTAATTTAAGGCCACTTTAGACTCTCCCTCTCTACTTGTAAAACAAAGAAACCAATTAACAGTCTCACCTTTAAATGTCCAGTATGTGTTCTCACTGGGGAGTTTTACAGCTTTTACAATAAGTGTGTACACAGGAAAGATGCTGATCTCGCTTATTTAGGGAAATATAGTAGATAAAAGGGTTGTGGTCGCTCAGTCTATTGGGAGGGCTGGGCAAGTTTGCCCCAGAAAAACATGAAAGGTGTTCTGCTAGTAGGGGAAGGTGCCAGAACACCTTCAGAGCACTGCCGAGGTACCCTTGAGCAAGGTATTGAACCCACAAATGCTCACATAGAGCCCTGCTGGGGACCCATCCAGGAGTGGACCCTGCCTTCACCCATGATGAGGAAATATTAGATAAAACAAAAGAGTACATGCAAAAAGAAGGTCTTTTGCAGTAATTGTTGGTTATGATTTTGTGATTTTTGATCAGCTAAATGTCAATTTAGGCAGCGGGGTGCCAGTCTGGATCAGTTCACACCCGCTGCACAGGTTGTCTTGGAGGACATGGCTCTGCCGTTCTTACATGGTGTCCAGTATGCAAATGCACAAAAGGCAGCGTTACTCACACTGCACAGCACATGGAACAGTTTGTCTTCGAGCGTTGGAAGTTCGCAGTAATCTTTGCAAAAAGTGGAGAGCTGATATTATTTTGACTCATTTGGTTTCCCTGCTGTTTCCAGTGGGTTTTATTTTTTAAATTCATGTTCATTCTTGTGTCCTCTCTTTACGCGCCATTCCACAATGTGCTCTGTGAACCTCCACTAAGCTGTGTTCTATCTAATCTCCATTCGCTGTCAGTGTTCCTTCTGCTTTCAGAGAATTTGTTGTTGCATCGAGGCCCACATGAGGCACAATTAAACTCGAGCCGACTTCCGAAAGTAACTTTGACACTCGCTCGGAGGAGCTGATATTGCTCATAGATTATCACCACCAAAACAACTCAATTCTCTGCCCTCCCCATGTTTACAGTCCCCTCCTCTGCTCGGCTATGACGTGCAGCTTCTGAGCCGCTCTTTAGACTCGCCTCAGGCTTAAAATTGAGTGACTAAGCACAGATTTAATACTCGACTTATGGCAACTTATCAATGAGAGGCGCAAACTGTCGGTTGTTCTTTTAAGGGTAAAAAGGTGTGAGGATTTCAGTTTGATTTCCAGTAATGAAAAAGCATGGAGATGAATGCTGAAGGCACTCCTGCGTGATAGAAATAGGGAACGATGGAGACAGAGAGGAGCAAAACAAGCCAGACAAAGCTTGATGGACGGATACCAAAGCTGAGGAGACCCACGCTCTGATGGCCAAATATAACAGCTTATAAAGGCAACCAGTCAACATGGATGACCTATTTACTGTCAGACATGCTGGCTCACAAACACACATGAGATAATAACCGCGGCCTTATTTTATACGCCAGTGAACAGCGCGGCGTTTGAAAGAGTCTGCTCATAATTGATGTGTGATTGGATGCCGCCGCTCCCTGGTATCAACAGGTTGGTTATTTTTAGTCCCTGGTTTCGGCCTTCATCTCATTCTCCGCCTCGTCTGGCTCTGGACAGCTGGTCTGGGACAGAATCCTCCTCCAGTGCTCTCTGGATAGTCGCAGCTCTCGCTACAGCTGCCGAGTTAACATCTGGCAAATGTGATTTCATGATGCTGTGAATTTCGGGGACCGGGTAAATTTTGGTGCGCTGGCGGTCCAGGAGCAATTTACAGTCTGGCCATGTGCTCTCTAATTAGTCAGGCAGCGCACAGGAATGCTATTAAAATCTGCTGCAAGCAAAAAGACATACAAAAATCAATATTTGCCATAAAATTCAGAGCAAAAGTGTGTTTTTATTCTGTTCACTGGATGTCACGGATACTCAAGGGCCTCTGTGATTGTGCCTGTCCTCGAATCCTCGCCGTCTCCATGATATCAGCTCATTGATTCAAGCTATGACCGTTGCTGACCTGTAGGATGACACCCCTGGGGGGAGGGGGTCAGTGAATAAGGATCTGGCACTCCCTCGCCACACTCCTCGATCATACCACATGCCATTTGTTGTTGGTGTGGGACAGAGTATCCTTCTCACAGCCCACCATGTAGCTCCATTCTTCATCCATCTTACCGGGAAATGCTCGATACAAACACACACACACACACCCAACGCATCCATCTGCCTTAAAAAAGAAGAGCCGGACAACAAAGTAAAGAAGCTTTCATTTATAAAGTAAACCACTAAAACCTGACCATGGGAGGGTCCTCACAAACAGCGTTTTATTTTCTTATCATCTGCTTTGAAGCTCTTTTTCAGATCCCACTCGCAGGCTCTGTTCCGCAGAGATTCTCAAGGCTCTGTTGTGGTGCTCGTGGTGAGTTGCTGCTGGTTGACAGTGTGATGCCGAGTTGTTGCTGATAACTGGGTCAGTTTGTACAGCAGCCTGCACAGCAGCCTCCCTGCACTTGTGATTCGTCTCGCGGCAAAAGCCGAAAACGAAAAAAGGGAAAGAAAAAGAAAGAAAAATGCTGCCTTATTTCAAGCAGAGCCTAAAGATTGAAGATGTGTTTGAGTGCGTGAGTGTCCGTCATAGAGGCTTTGTAGAAGAGACAGATCTCTGCTGGACGTTTGGTGACGTGTGAAAATACTTGCAGAGGATCTAAAATCTTCAGCTTCAATCCCATTTTCTCCATTTAAATCATCCAATGCTTTATTCTTACCTCAACCCCAACTAACCATCTGAGCATTCCTGGGAAGTTTCTAGCATTTGCAGCGACCTCATGGTGGCCTCTTGTTTCCACCCGTGCAAAACTTGTTCATTTCACGTCCAGCTAATGAGGCGGACGCTGGGTTCTGTTCTCGATCTGATGCCAGCCACTCGCTCGCTTGATGAAGTGTGAGTGGGAACACTGACAGGTTGCCTTTGAAGCCACATTGAAGCCCAAGTGATTCAACTCATCACTCTGCGAGGCCTAAAACAAATTTTAATTCATACCCAGTGAAATGCCACGTCCTACGCGTAGATGCGTCACCACATACCTGATCAAACAAATAATCCGACTTCAGCACACAGAGATTCGAATGGCTCCCACCTCGTAAGCGTGACACGCGTGGCTTCTGGCCTTAGCGTGATGGGTGAGGCACTCGGTCGGTGTTGATGCAGGGTAATAATAAATTCATTGTGTTTGTCGAAATGGAGCAGACAATCTCGGCACTTCAAGGAGAGCGCATGCATAAATTCGGCGGTAGTGCGAGGACCCCCTTCCCCCCCTCCCGGTCTGCTCCTGGTCTGTCTGCCCCCTCGACGGAAACCAATGATTAATTTGTGAAAAGGCAAAGGATCCGAATTGTCTCATGCCGATCCGGCTCTTCTGTCTGACAATCTCAACAGTGATTTTTCAGTGTCGTGTCAGGGTGACCTGGATCTCCACAAATTTTCATACGGTATTACCTAACCCTCAGGAAACATAGATAATTTACAGCCCTGCGGATGTAATTTTCATGAGCTTGTCTTTATTCACTCTTCTGCTTTTCTCCATTTTCTCTTCCTGTTGGGCAGGTGTATGGTGCACTGACCCTGCCTGCAACGGGCAAGGAGTCAGGAGGCCAGGGCCATGATCGGCTCTCCTGGTCTTGGGGCTCGTGCCTTAGTGCCATGGCCGAGGGTGTGGCGCTGGGTCTGGGTGGCCTCTTTGGCGGCCATTGTGACTTTGATGCTGCCCGGAGGTAGCCACGCCTGCCCGCCACGCTGTGAGTGTTCGGCTCAGCTGAGGTCAGTCTCGTGCCAGCGGCGGCGGCTTACGAATATCCCAGAGGGCATCCCCACAGAGACCCAGCTCCTGGACCTCAGCAAGAACCGGCTCCGCTGGGTGCAGGCAGGGGACCTGGCGCCGTACCCGCGACTTGAGGAGGTGGACCTCAGTGAGAACCTCATCTCCACACTGGAACCCAATGCCTTTGCCACCCTGCAGAGTCTGAAAGTGCTTAAGTTAAGGGGAAACCAGCTGAAGTTGGTGCCATTGGGGGCCTTTGCCAAGCTGGGGAATCTGACCAGCTTGGACCTGAGCGAGAACAAGATGGTGATTTTACTGGACTACACCTTCCAGGATCTGAAGAGTCTGAAGCATTTAGAGGTTGGAGATAATGACCTGGTTTATATCTCCCACAAGGTAAGACAGCCATTTATGGTGATAATTGTCAAGGTTTATCCTTGGAAATGCAATGACGACATCAACTTTGTAACTTTATTTATTACTTTTTATATCCAAGCTGTTATTTGTTTCCATGTATTGTGCTATGTTATGCTTGTCTTCTACAAAGCAAAGTTGGTGGAATTAAATTTTGCAACTCTATCTTCAAAAACAAGGTGTTTTCATGATGTGTTAACTGTTTCATTAACTTCTGCTTTCCAGGCTTTCTCTGGCCTGCTGGGACTTGAAGATCTCACAATAGAGCGTTGCAACCTAACATCCATCTCTGGACAGACGCTGTCTTACCTCCGCAGCCTGGTCACCCTTCACCTGCGCTACCTTAGCATCGGCGCACTAGAGGACCAAAACTTTCGCAAGCTGTCCAACCTGCGAGGTCTGGAAATTGACCACTGGCCCTACCTGGAGTACATCTCCCCTTTTAGTTTTCAGGGGCTGGACCTCCACTGGCTTTCCATCACCAACACCAACATCACCTCTGTCCCTTCAGCATCTTTTAAGAACCTAGCTCACCTCACCCACCTAAATCTGTCCTATAATCCAATCAGCACTCTCGAGCCATGGGCCTTCAAGGACCTGCTGAGACTGAAGGAGCTCATCATGGTAAGCACGGGACTGGTGACAGTGGAGCTGCACGCCTTCGGAGGCCTCCGACAGATCCGGGTCCTCAACTTCTCCTCCAACGACCTACAGACTCTGGAAGAGGGCGCCTTCCACTCTGTCAACAGTCTGGAGACCCTGAGGGTGGACGGGAACCCCCTGGTGTGTGACTGCCGCCTGTTGTGGATCCTGCAACGACGCAGGACCCTCAACTTTGATGGCAGAGTGCCGGTGTGTGCAGGGCCAGTGGAGGTGCAGGGGGTCAGCCTGAGCGCCTTCACAGATTCTGCACTCTTCGATCACTTTACGTGCCAGAAACCTAAGATACGCAACCGGAAGATGCAGCAGGTAATAAAGATACCATGGCTTTAATGTTCAGAAAACATAACAAATTCCTGATGTCCCAGGTAATACCATTTCCATGTTTTGCTGTCGTTTGAGTTTGACTATTGTGCATTTATGATCTCCCACACGTTCCACAGGTAATCGCTCATGAGGGCCAAGCGGTGAGTTTCCTGTGTCGAGCTGAGGGGGATCCGATCCCTGCTATTGTGTGGATTTCCCCACAGCGCAGGCGGATCACCGCCAAGACTTCAGGGCGCATTACTGTCCTGCCTAGTGGTACCCTGGAGATCCGCTACGCCAAACTCACCGACAGCGGTACATACATCTGCATCGCCAGCAATGCGGGCGGCAATGACACCTACTTCGCCACGCTCACCGTCCGCAGCCAGCCGCTGGACGCTGCCTCAGCCTTCTTTTTCAATCGCTCGCTCTACAGCAGCGACTTCTTCAACGACACAAATCTAAACAGCACGCGCGTTTTCCTCAAGTTCACCTTGGACCTGACCACCATCCTGGTCTCCACGGCAATGGGTTGCATCACCTTTCTGGGGGTGGTCCTCTTCTGTTTCCTGCTGTTGTTCGTGTGGAGCCGTGGCCGCGGCCAGCGCAAGAACAACTTCACAGTGGAGTACTCCTTCCGGAAATCGGAACCCGCCACTGGCAGCTCCTCGGGAGGGATCAGGAAGTTCAACATGAAGATGATATGAAACAACGCAGCCAGGGGTCCCTCGGGGGAGGCATGAGCACGTCTCAAAAAAAACGTGTCTGACACACGCCAACGCACGCAGCAACACTCACAAAGAAGACTGAAAGCATAAAAAAGTTGCTTTCAATACCCGCATTCAAAATTGAACACCCACAGAAAAGTGGAGCCGTGTCTTGAATTGGTTAGTAAATGACAACAAAATGACCCTGATCTTTGGGTATTCACCTTTTGGTGGAGAGAAAAGGTTCTTTAAAAGGTACAAAGGAGGACCACAGCATCAGAGCCAGTAGATTGATTTCGGAAATTGGAGTTGTAGAGCTTTCTGGTGGCACTCTGATGAGAAAATGAGCTACATTTTCTTGTTAAATCAAATTTCCCTTCACTGTCTTTGGTGCAGTTGGTTGTTTTTTGTTTTTGTTTTTTAAAAAAAAGGAGTTCTCAAGCAGACTTAATTTTAGTCTGCCTAATTAACAAGTGGGTTGCTAAGCTTTCTCACCACGGCTGGATTGTTTTCCAGTTTCAAATTATCAAGGAGATCCATCCTGTTTATCGACTAAGGTTTGCCACATGTGCAAGAAATTGACCTTTCCTTCTTTGTGAGAATTTGAAACATCCTTGGCTGTGTGAGTTTGGGACGAGCACGCCGGCCGAGTGCAGCTGTGGCCACCCGCGGCCCAGGCGGTTTGGTTAGGAAGCCAAGCCCGACGGGCCACGGATCGCCACAGCCACCGTAACAACCAACGCAGAGGGGAGCAGTGGGGGGGCATGGCTGGTGCTCTCAGGCCCCACTCCTGCTGCTCTACCGCAGCAGGAGTGGGGCACTAGTGCGAGGCCCCCTTCCCACTCTCCACTGCTGTGTCGGTGGATTACCAGACCTCGCCAGCACTGCCCGGGGGGAGCAGCCTGGAGAGGTGGGTCACACTCAGGGGCCGACAGAGGGCACGCTCCAACACTGTCACAGTCACGCACAACACACACATTTTCTCAGGAGAAGCTACAGCGGCTGTCACCACACATGCGTCCAACTGTCACATTCCAGCGGCGCCACCATGGAAATCGTCCTCTAAGAGACTTAATGCATAATTTGGGAGCGTAAAAAGCGAAGCCATAGCGTGTCGGCCGTTTTTTATACTGCAGCACGTGCAAAATTCAGTAACGTAATCATGGAACTATTATGTCTACTCAAGGCACCGTGGCCAATCACTAGACCATCTGCTGTCACTTGTTTGCATAAGGTTGCACATAAAGCACACACACACACACACACACACACACACACACACACACACACACACACACACACACACACACACACATGCTGTGACAGTGCAGCAATGTGCTCTCTCTGTCTCTGAGCCGGTCAGCGTGCGAATGTCTCTGCCCCCCCTAGCCCAGTGCATCCCCCCTTCCTCACCCCCTAACCCCCACCACCGCCACCACCCCCCACACCCCCACTGGGTCCTCCTTTGGGAGGGGTCCCTGGCTGGAGACCGAGGTTTCAAATGTAAATGAAGTCGTGTTAACCCTACCCACGAATGTGCATCGTATAGTGGAGAGTAGTACTGTGATTTTTAGAAGATAAAAGATAAACCTATATCAAACTTATGTTGTTTGTCCTCTATTTTGATTTCTTCTCTTGTTTTTCTTTCCCTCCGTGACCTTTTGACCGTTTTTTCCTTGTACTCCATGTGGGAACGCTCTGTCCTCAACACCCAAGAACACAATCGCCGCTTCTTTTTGGGTCTCGTGTGATAAAAAACTAGCGAATCCACGACAACGGGTTATTTTCTGTTGTCCTGAATTAGGAGTAATTTGGGGGGGAAGACAGATGAAGTTTGTTTCCAGGTGCCAGAATACATTACCTGCAGCAACATAACATCACAAATTCAAATATAGATTCTCCCACGTCTTCTTTTTATAACGTCGGAAGATGGGCTTGACACAGAAAGCCAACAAAACCAGGCAGGAAAAATAAACAGGTAGTTGAAAACGCTACATTTACACCATTTCAGTGGTGTCTGCCAGAATTTTAACATAATTAACAGCACTCTTATGCAGGAAAAATACAAATTCTGCTGCAGCCAAAGTGTTTTCATATCTGCTCTGAGTGCCGGATTTACTTTATTAGAAAATTATAATGTTTTCTGGCTGTTTATGCTTTTTGGACAGGCCAGGAAGGCTTTGAGAGCACACACCAAAATGAAGGCAGATACAAATTTTACGCACAAACACACAGAGACCTTTGGAGAATTTTGGGGGAAAAAAGAGAGTTTGGATTTGGTCTTTAACTGGTTTGACTCAGATTCATATTGTAAAAAGGAATTTTGATGCAAAAGGCATCTGATGTAAAAATAATGAGAGCGCTAAGAACTTTTGCAGAACAGATTCTTCAAAGCAATCCGGCCCACTGTGGGAGGAACGGCTGGAATCTGTTGAAGAGTCATGGAGCCCAACAAGACTCAGCGAGCGAACTGACCTGCTTCTCGTGGTGTTGAGAACAGGACGCCACCCTCATGGATGTCTCTGCTCCCTCGCCCGACCCCCGTTTGTTTTATCCCGCCGTCTTTCTCAGTGGAATCTAGGTTTAGAAGACAGTGAGAATGTCTTGTCGTGGTTGTGGATGGTGTCGTCGTGTAAACATCGGTCGCTAACGTGAGCGTAGACGCGGTTGTTTTTTTCATTCTATGATCATATTCTCCTTCTCCCCCCTCTTTCCCCGCCCTTTGACCCCACCTGTTCCGTGTCAATGTTGCTGCCTTCCCCTGCCCTCCCCTCCCTGTTCACAGTATTAGGCTGGACTATGATTGTGTGGTGGTAGACACGTGTGCTGTGTGGTTGGTGAGTCAGTGTTGTTGTGCTAGGATTTGTAGCTCCTCGTGACGCCATCGGACGCGGAGCAGTCACCTAGTCAGTGGAGGACAAACCGAGGAAAGGGGTGACCCAGGTTCCCTAAACTTAAAAAAGAAAAAAAGAAACATTCGTGCCATTTCACATCCTCCTCTACCGTGAAGAAACTCACAGTTTGGACTCTCACAGGAACACTTTCACTGCGATGTCTCTCTGGATATTGGACCGAAGCTGTTTGCATTTGCACTGAAAGATGTGCACGTAGAAAGGGGGACTGTTATTCTGGAATCAGTTTAACAAGGAGATTGAAACCCTCTGAGATTGAAACCCTAAAAATCTTCTGGTCAAGGTTGAAAACAAGCAGTCGAAATGTTCTTTAAATGTATGTTATATATATATTTATTTTTGCCAAATGGTTTCTAAGCTGCTTTGTATTTTTAGATGAGAAAAAAGGTGCCTCTACACAGAGCTTTGCTGTCTGAGCCTGACTGACAGACTCGATGTTTGAAGAACCCAGTGGAGCCCCTGCTGTGGTACTTGAGAAAATAGGCTGAGCCGTACTCGCTCCCTCCTTCAGTTCGCCCTTGCCCAAGGTTGGTTTGTCTGTAGCCTTCATTTGCAACATCTGAAAGCACCAACTTCACTATCAGGAAACCCTCCAAGCAGACTAAAATAATCCACGTCCTGAGACACCATCAGCCAAGCCTGAATTCTTCACACTGGTTCTGTTTTTTCGTTTTGTTGGGTTTTTTTTGGCCCTCCCAGTCTAAACAGTGCTGCCAATCCTACCTGCAGTGCATTTCCACATACTCCAGTATAGCACTGTTTGATGGCATCTCAGCTTCAGCTTCATCCGATTCTGTTAGATGTCAGTTATCAGAGCAGAGATGAGCCTTAATAGGCAGAGAAACATGCTCAGTTGATTGTGTAATGATTCAATCTTCTCATTTTTGGGATTAACCTCTGATAATGGCACGCCACATCGACTGTATTTGTGTGTATATTTGAGAGAACTAAACCGTTTGTCTGTGTCACTAAATTGTCCGAAAAAGTATTTGTTTTCAGCTAAAAAAAAGAAAGAAAGAAAGAAAATGAGACATTACACCTTGTGCAGACAGCTGCTTAATTTTAACCTTGACCGGGCGCCCCCTTTCTATGTGAAAATACTGCCATCAAGTGTTCATTGTCCGTAACAGCAACCAATGGGACCAGACCGCTGGTGCACCAGTGTTGTACATTGTGGGGGAAAATCAAGGGTAAATCAACACGCGAGGGCTCACAAAGAGCATGGACAAATACAATTGACTGTTAGCTTTGAAAATCAGTGCTTTGCTGATTGTTTTTATAGCCATAGTGTGACCTCTGGTGTGGATATCTGTCTGTGAGTGACCTACATCAAATCTAAACCATTTATTTCTGATCTGGCCTCAAAGAGACTCCGTGAGTGGGCCCGTAATTGTCCCCCCTCCTTCAGGCTCACAACAAACAGCAAACACACTGCATAATTCCATTTGCATTCCTTCTCTCTGTGTGATAATAGCTGATTTTCAAACATGCTTTCCATGGAGAAAAAGTACTTTCACCTGCCCTTGAGGGGGTTAAATCTATGCATGCCTTTTCTATGACATGACTGCTGTTGCCAAACTCACTCACCCACACTTGTACAGAGCTACGGGTGCCATTGTTGCTGAGCGTCGGACTGCTTGAGACGACCGTTCTGTCAGAGCAAGTGAGACCATGAAAAAACAAAAAGGCAGATTTGAGATGTGGAACAGATCGGAGCCATGGGCACGCCAACACCTGCTCTGGCGTTCCTGAATAATTAGCACCGTGCCCTCGTCTTACAAAAGAAGCATTTGTTTACTTGTGATGATTGTACTTTCACACCCTCACACAGACCGACACACACAAACACACAAAGGATCTGTTCATACATGTAAGCTGTAGATAATATGATTGATATTCCAAGCAGGTTGGTGGGACTGATCAATGCAGTATGGGGATAGGATTATTAATGGCATACTTTCATTGATCTGTCTTGAACCTTGTCACTCTCCCACAGTTCCCCTGGTGCAGGAGGAGGTGTACGGAGCACACCTGGCTTGCACACATTCCTGGGTTTCCATCTTACCTTTTTTTTTGGAAAGCTTCATAACAACGAGACGGTGCCAGACTATTATTTTCTCCCACCAAGCCTGTGCTGATCTGTACTTCCCCTCCTCTTGTCCTCTTCAGAGGGAGTTTTTTCGGGCCTCTGTGTTTGTTGGAGTCTGCAAATGGAAAATATTGGCACCAAACTCGTTAAAGATTATGTCAGTGGTATTTTCCACATTCATTTTAATTATCTCTTCCTAAACCTAGGAATGTGTGCTGAGTACTCCATCCCAAACACAGGCCCAACAAAAAGGATTATTATCAATAAGCTCAAGAACATTTGCCTATATGTAAAATGCATTTAATTTTTTAAATATCTTTGGATGTAAGGAAGAGATTTTGTACATATTAGCCATCTATTAGCTTAGCCATATTCTGTCATCTAATCTGTGGACTTCCTTGCCGTGTCTGACAGAGAACAATGACTGTTTAACTGTAAATAGTGTAGGTAGGATCAAACTATTGGCTTTACTGTAGATTCCTTTGTCCAAGGATCACCCTTGTTTTGGTCAGTCCCGTGGCTGCTTGGTATCAGAGGGGAAGAAAGGATGATAATGTACATGTATAGAACACATACAGTGGTTCTTTTTTAATTTTCATGTGTGTTTTATATACCGTCTGTCCTGTAAATGAACTCCTTTTCGTCATAAAAGCATGATATGACTCATAAATGTCCCTGGTCTTTTCTTCTTAGTTACCCATCACAGGACACACTCGTGGCTGGGAGCCATCGTATGTAATTATTTGTTCTATTTAAATGTTTTATCCCTAATTAATAATGAAACTTTCTTCCACGGTCTGTTGCTCTAATTAAAAGTCAGTTGTGTTTCATTATAATCACAAAACCTTTCGATTTCTCTGAATTTTACTGCATAACAAGCTCTAAATCAACTAATATTGTAGTTTTTTTCCTCCTCAATTTCATGTGAGAATTCGGTTCAACAGACCCTGAACTGGCGCAGGCCGACCGCTAGATGGCACAAGCGCGCCAAAGCACAGGAAACCTGACACAGGAAATAAAAAGTCAGCAAGCCAATCAGTTTCCTTTATTTGTTTAATCAAAACACACGATTTAACCAATTTACCCATACTGGTTTTCAATGGTGGGTCACTTTGTTCCAGTCTCTGAAGGCAGACAAACAGGACTGATGGACAGGAGACAAAGAAAGAAGACAGGCTCCGTGTGCGTGTGTGTGTGTGTGTGTGTGGTGTGTGTGTGTGTGTGTGTGTGTGTGTGTGTGTGTGTGTGTGTGTGTGTGTGTGTGTGTGTAGGCATTTGATCAACATCTTCGACTGAATGTCCACTTAACAAGTCAGACCTTTCTCGCCACCACCGCTTCCATCATTGCCCGCACCATAAAGGTCACAGCATAAGGACCAAAGGTGACCGTGCACGCACGCACACACACACGCACGCACACACGCACACGCACACTGAGAGCCACTCCCTCCCATTCCTCCTGTCCCAGCAATTCCTCTACCCTCATTCATCACTCTCTTTATCTGCCCCTACCCACTTTTTCTTTTGTCTTTGCTCCATTTGAAATTGATTGTCTTCTACCATCACAAAGACACTTGGTTCTCATTGATTGATTGATTGATTGGTTGATTGATTGATTGGTTGGTGGGGGAAAAGGGAGAGAGCAGCGACACTGGGGCTTACAAAGCTGAGGTTCATATGAAGGAAAAAGCCAAACGCTGCCATTTTGATGCAGTGGGAGAAGCTGCGTTTCTGTTGCCGGGGTGTCCAATTGTTTACACGTCACCCCTAGAAGATCAAATTCAGATTAAAAACGGACGATCTGAAGACCAGGCGACGGACAAGACGACGGCACACTCGCACCCATGAGACACAACAAAGGGCAGATACAGACACAGACAGCATGGAGGCTATTTCAGCCCAGGCGAAAGGTTTACATCACACAGAATGACACACCGATGAGGCTGGTACACACACCAATACACACATTTTACATAGGATACAACCACAGACATAGAAGACACATCGAGGTAAACAGAATATTGATTGGCTGCGTGATGATGAAACCAAAGCCCAGTGGCGTGCCCCTCCCCCTTGTTTCTCCCCCTCCCCTCCACCTGTAGAGGTATATTTCATCCTGCAGTTTATATATATTTGTATAGTATTCATGCATAAAAAGAAGCGCTCATCCCAACCGCAATGACAGAGGTGCTTTGGTTGGTTCCTTTTTTTAATGTGGGAAACACACAAGAGAAGCAAAAGAAAGAATGCACAACAAAACGAGTCATCTGGCTGCGTCAGTCTGTAAATCTTTCACATGTTCCACCTGTTTGTTACTCCCCAGGCAACCCCCCCCCCCCCCCCTCAATTAGGTTTCTGCCCAACTCTGACACACAAAAATGACAGCGTGCAATAATAAAAATCAATGAGCCGAATGTCAGATGAGTTTATACTGCGCGCCCTCGCTCAAAGAAAGCTCAAAATCAACAATCATTTCGCTGTGATTCTAACGCCACTCTCTTGTTCCACTGTGTTAACCTTTAGGATAAAGATCTGAGGTATATCGAGATGAATCGTCTGTGCGCCCGCCTTGCTGTGATGCTACCCTGGACGGAGGAGTCGACAAAGGGGGACGTGGATCGGCAGGGGTGGATGGAGGGGGGGGGCGACGTGGGCCTCTGTCAGCAGATATACACACACTCACACTCGGATAAGAAATGACACAAAAATATCTCTGTTGGGAGTGTGTGTGTGTATATTATAGAGGATAGTCTGCAGAGAGGGGGTGGGTTTTTATTAATGTGTGTTTTGTCATTTGACGCCTCCTCTGTCCCCCCCTTTGCCAATATGTGCACTCTATAAATACACTTAGTGTGTATGTTTCTGTGTGTGTGTGTGTTGTGTGTGTGTGTGCGTGCGTGCACAGAGCAGTGTAACCCCCTGGTTGAAGGAAAAAGGCACTCAACTCTCCCCACATGGCAAACACGCCCTTGTGTTCACCATGCAGGACAACTGCTCTGTAGGCATGTGTGTGTGTGTGTTTGCGTGCGTGCGTGCGTGCATACGCATGTGTTTTCTCTGTGTCATACTTGCATGTATGCACGTCCCAGGTCCAGTGCCTGAATAATCTTTGGTATCGATGATGTCCGCTCTGTTCTGTGAGGTAGCCATACACAACAGCTGTCTTTGAAATGTCCCGCGTGTTGCTGCAGAGCAACGACCCCAAACATGGAGGACAGAGACTCACTCCTCCTCCTAGGTTGAGGTGGGCCGCCTGCCCCCCCTGCCCCCTCCTTGTATCCTCTCTAATATGATTATCTCCCGCTAGAAGATGCTACACAACAAGTGGCCTTGCCCCAACAATGGATCAAATGAAACAATGAGGCCGGTTTCCCGTGGTAACCAAAACCACTGCAAGCAGAAGAACGCAGTGACGTCCAGCTTTCGAGGGCTTAAAGTTCGGAGATGAAGGATGAGGTCCATCACACACAGATATTCACAAATCTGCACAGTCGCTTGTGTTATCGCCTCCTGCTCTGTGCATAGATCAGTCCTTTTTCATTTTTCAATGTACATTTTTTCCCCCAACAAGGTGCTTTTTTACATATAGTCTCAGCACAACATAGCACAGTAGTCATGAGAAAGAAACCATGTGTCTATGGTACTCAGTATTACCCGCATCGATAGTTTGGGGAGGGGGGGTGAGAGAGATACAACAATGGTTATAGCAAGAGAGGAGATAGTAAAAAAAACACAACTGGGACGCAACAAAGACATTTAGAGATTATTTACAGAAATAGTGTTTCACTGCGTCGATCTCGCCAGTAGGTTTCTGAGGTATAGAGCAGGCGACGCTGGAATCGTAGACGGAGCGGGGGCACGTGGCGATGGAGCGGGCTGCGGCTGTTCTTTGATTATCATAACGAGGTAAACGTCATTGGCACTCGGGATCCTAAATATATTGTGACATTTGACCTCAGCATTTGGCCACTAGAACAGAGCAGCCAATCCCACCACACACACACACACACACACACCCCTCCCCCATGTGGAGGCATGACACTTTTCTTTGATCATCCCCTGTTTGATTGTTCTTTTCCTTTGGTAACCTGAAATTAACCTCTCGAGCAGTTGTGGGACAAGAGTCTAAAGACAGACATTCAAATATGCATCAAAGATGAAGAGCAGTTGGGCTTTATCAGCTTCTTTGGTGTTTGCGGGGTCACGTGGCTGCTGTAAAAGACTGGGGTCATCTTAAACCGCAGTCACCATGGAGATATGTGCTGCATCCAGAGGCTCCGGACGCGTGTTTTGGGTTCTTTTTGAATAATGCAGAAGGTGGCGCTGGCGCACAGAAGCGAAGCCGGCTGAATCACTGCAGAGAAGCTGCGCACAGGCGGCGCGCTGCGTGCACGACACCCAGTGTGTGTGCGCGCGCGCGCGCGTAGTCGACGGCACATTAAGAACACGCAAACGCGCCTTTCAATCAGCCTGGAAGCGCGTTCCCAACGTGGAGAGAAACCAGACCGCGTCTGATTCACCTGTTTTCCGGTCTTGGTCGTTTTCAGCCTGGCAACAGGTGAACCAACAGCAGCAAATCCCCCCCCCCCCACAAAGTGTGGTTTAGTGTAGATTGATTCGTTGGATTCCTGGTTTACTCGGAGCCGTGTTTGTTAACGCTTGTAGATCTGTGGCTTTAGGAGCTTTTTTTAATGTACAGAAAACATATGAGGAACTATACACCCTGTAGATCTGCAGGATTTAAATCCACCCCCTCCCCCACTTTTAGTCTAAGAGCGGTTCAACTATCAGCCATGTAATTAGGCTTTAGAAAAGGTGGCTGCAGAGGAGGTACCGGGTTGGACGTGGGAGCCGTTGCCGTTTCCATGGGGGGGGTGCACATGGCCGTGGCCGAGCACCCCGTGATTGTGCTCCTCTGTGTCCCAGCGGTCCGGACAGCGACGTCGTGAGTTCATGAAGAAATTGGAAACGGTGGAGAGCTCCAGTCCCAGCTGCTGGGAAATGGTGACCTGCATCTCTTTAGAGGGGCGCCGGTTCTCCCTAAAAATGGCTACCAGGGTGCGACGCTGCAGGTCGGTAAAGACCAGTCGCGGCTTCTTTGGCACCTGGTTCCGCTCTCGTCCTCGGTCCTCCTCCTTGCGTTTACATGCTGAAGGAAGAAGAAAAATAGTTTTTACCACCCACAAAATAAATTGCTTACAGTTGGAAAAATCGCTTTAAAGTGTGTTTTTGCAGTGGCGTGCACGTGTCCTGAGACGACGCATTATTTTCATATAGCGTCAAGACATTTGAAGAAACATCAGTAAACTCCAACCGTGTGTTTCTGTGACTGTGGGAGCGCATCGATGAAAGGAAGAAATATGTTTTGTTTTTAAATTTTATTCAAAATGTTAAACACTTTTTAATCATAGTTCATTCTGGGTTCGGCCTATTATAAAATACTTGCAAATGTTTCTGTGTGGAGATATTTTTTGTTCACCGTTTCCTGTGACGTTTATTTTCGGTTTTCCTTGGGGTTTTTTTTTGAAAAGGGACCTTTACGACGATTTGTAATGTAAAAGATCATCACCAGACACAAATATGCGTGAACAGTTCCCTTCCACCAACATTGCATACATTTGTTAGGATTAATTCCCTCTTTGAGGAATGTTCCAGGTATCTCCAAGTTTCAAAAGTGCAGTTAAATGGAGTGAAACCTGGAGGCTGGAAAATCAATCTTAGGACGTCTGAGAGGAGTGGGAAGCATCTACCAGAATCCGATGTATAGCAGAGTGTGTATACGTGTGTGTGTGTGTGTGTGTGTGTGTGTGTGTGTGTGTGTGTGTGTGTGTGTGTGTGTGTGGAAGGAGGGGGTTAAATCACGCAAAACCTCTCAGCGAGGCTGATGAGTTATAGCTTGTGATTAATTGGGCTGAGCTTCATTTCCGATTTAATGACACGGTAGGTTTGAACCCGAGGCCTTGCAGATTAAACCCCCCTGGATGTAGAATGCTGGCAAGGACGCGGTCGTGTCTGGGTGCGCCGTCGGTGCAGGTTCGGTTCTGGCTGTGGAGGCTGGAGGGAGTCTGTTGTGTTCTGCTGCCCTAAAAAGCTGCAATGATCGATTTTCCGCGGTTTTCTCCTGAACACGTGGTCCAGTAATCAGGGCTCCCTTCCCCACCAGATCGATCCCCATCGATCCGCGAGACAGTGTGCGTGTGTGTGTGTGTGTGTGTGTGGTTGTGTGCGCGCAGGTCGTGCGTGCCCAGCCGGGGCGCGCCTCGCGCCGGGGAGCATAACGTGTGAGCGCGCTTCGGTGAAAGACGGACGCAGAAGAAATTGTTTATCCGGAATAACAGAGAATAACAAAAGAGAGGAAGAAAAAGGAAAGAAGGGAGGAAAAAAGAAAGGGAATGTTTTTCCAGTCCAGTTGGGCGCGAAAATGCTGCCTGCGGTGCAGCGCGGGTGTATGCAAATGATGGATGACATTACAGCAGGTTTAGACAACAACAGTAAACAGATTTGACTGCGAGGGGAGATCAATATGAACGTGCACATGCGTATGCATGCCTGTGTGTAAGCGTGCATGTGTTTGCAATGCCATGGTTCATGCTTTGTTACTGCAAGCCAAGCATAATTAATAAATAAGCCTATTTCTTCTTGGGGACATTACAGCCTGGGCCCCACACATCAGGGGCTTCACAACATCCAACATCTCCCCCACCACTGCGACTGTTTCCCCCTTCTTGTTTTCCTTGATTGTTTTAATTCGGCTGCAGATTGATAGCCCCCTATATTGATTGATCCGCACTTCAGAACCATTTCATGGAACGTTTATTCAATTGGTTCAGGCCGGCCATGCCAGAATCTGCTCGCGGCTCTCTAAGTGCTGTCTCAAACCAAACTCAATACTCCCTAATGTAATGACTGAATGCTGGTGCTAATATAGTGATAATTTAATATGTAATGCCTGTTTTCGAACAACTTGCGCTACCGGCCATTTTACAATGCCAACACCACTCCGGTCCCCCTCCATCAGCTGAAATGGAACTCTGAGGCCTGCGGAGCCGAGAGTTAGCACAAAGACCGGGCCGGTCAATACATATTTCAGATAATCAATAGATACATTTCAAATGAGCCTCCCCCTGCCCCCCAAACGCCTCCTCCCATAGCAATGAATAGGACCACAGGGAAAGTAAAGAGGGAGTTGCTCATTAAAGTGCCCTCTCCTGAGAGGAGAACCACGCTGGTGGAGGCTATCTTTAGTTGCCTCATTACCAAATGGGCTTTCCTGAAGAGACAAGCAAGTCTCAAGTGGCACTTCTTTGTCAAATGTCCTGGTGACTGCTGCAGCCGCCGCTACACTTAATCCTAGCCTTTTGCTGATGAATGAAAAGATGATCTTTCCCTCCTTTAAGAGCTGCTTCATTTCAGGATTTAAGTGGCTACTCCTGATAGCTGCTTGACCTAAATCAAATGTTAATCTTGGGTCAGCTGATATTAAGTCAGCGCGCTCGCATATGCTTGTCAGATCTGGCTGTTCAGGTATTTCAAAACACTCATGTTAAGCCACCTCAATTTTTCTGTTTTGACAGATTTTAGATGGACAGAGGACCCCAGGTCTGCACATGCTACATCTCGGCTACCAATTTCCCAGGCTGATCTTCAGTCCAGCACCATCTGAACGGCTGAAATGTTAAATGTGCAGACACATGGATGCCAAGAAGTCCTCCAGGTATCGCGGTTCGATTGAGCAAAGGTGAGAGCAGAGCCAATGACTGGATGTATGTCACATTTAAAAGGCCATCTGGCCAAAATGAAAAAGGGGAGATTTGACTGTAATCCTCAAAAGACGATGAACCTCCAATATACACAAATCAATGACATAGCTGTAAGGTGTGTGTGTGTGTGTGTGTGTGTGTGTGTGTGTGTGTGTGTGTGTGTGTGTGTGTGTGTGTGTGCGTGCGTGCAGATGAGGGGCAGACGGTGAACTAACCGCACCGTGCTGCTGCTAGTCGACGCCTGGACGGAGTGATGAGATCGGGCTTTGTGTCCGGTGAGACGGGCCCTCTCCCGCCCTGGACGGGCTACTGCAGGCGAGAAACAGTTTGGCGTCAATCACTCTGTGTCACACACCTCTCAGATGTATGCTAATTGATTATATTGATCATGCTATAGGCCTATTCATTGCTGGCAAACAAAACGCCCCCGGTTGCACACCACCACTTTCCGCGGCAGCGCTGCGACCGAAGTGTCTCTTTATTCCGGAGAATGCTCTCGATTGATTGGGATTGCTTTATTCCGAAGCGTTCGTTAATCTGTCAACGTAAATCCCGTGTTTTCCTGTTGACGCCAGTGATCGGCAGCTTCAGAGCCTGGATCAGATATCGGCTTGTAGCCTATAAACCTTGCGCTTAAACACCCGTTTTATCCCCCAACCGACATTCTAAAAACACTAAATAATTCCTCTCATTGACTCCAGAATACTTACAGAAAACAGGATTAAAGGTGTAGGCTTAGTCTGGTGTACAAATAAGTAGATAAATCTCGACGTTGACATTTGATTTATATTTAATCCACGAATTCTTTTAATTGATGTTATGCGTAAAGAGTGCGTAAACCCAAAAATTGAATGAAGTTTAACAAAGAGGGAGGCGAAACTGGTCCGTGCCCAAGACACTTTTATGAATAAAATGGAAGGCGTAGAGAGGAATACGGAAACTTTCATGAAATAAAATGCCTCAGCAACGGAGAGAGAGAGAAAAGAGTTTGTCTGTTTCACTGACAATAACCCGAAATGATGTTGCAATTTACAACTCTTAACACACGATAAATAGCTGTAAGAGTTTTATCAACAACGAGAGGTTCAGATTGTAAATGAAAACTCCATTTAACAGTTATATACAACCTGATGAAAATGAAATAATAAATTCTGAGCGGTCACTGAAGTGCTCAGCAACTCTTGTAAAGCCATCAGATATGTTTTATTCTCATTCATCAACTGGATCAACACGTTACGTATCATCGAGTGAATGCAAAATGATTTATGCTACAGGAAGAGCAATGAAATAAAGACAAAATGGGGCCACGTCTGTGCCAGTAGAGGAAGGGAGGAAGGCAGAGAGGATAGGAGAGGGAAGGAGGGAGCCGAAGAGAGCAGAAGAGAGGAAATCAATACAGATTCAGAGGGAGTCAGATAAGCCTGAACAATGTATAGTGCAGACACACTCTATAACCCAGTCACATGTGGAAGCACTCACAAACACAGACACACACACACGCACAAACATCCTGGGAGGAACACACGCACACATACGTTCATTTAGACGCATCACAAACCCCATAAAGCATCGCAGCCTTAAATTCAAATGACATCACAACCTTGGAGAATGTGCTGATGTGAACAGAACGCTCTCGTTCCTACGGCTGCATCTGCTCTTTGTCTGCTGGGAGATGCTCTTAAGATGGTTCTGTCAAAAAAATCTGCATCCTGGCCCTTCATCTTTGGTTAAAATAGTGAGAGACGGGCTCAGTTTCCAGCCCCAGCTGAGGTCCCAACAGCGTCCTGACAGATGTCTTTGAGGACGTGAGGCGGGACGTGGGGTCCTGAACGTTAACCGCAGATTTGACTGTGTGTACCTCAGAAGATGCTGTTACAAGCATTTACACTGAGGCTATTGGCCTTTCTCTTCCCCGCTCACATCCTTCTCCCTTATGCTTATCAATTATTAAGCTTGATATTGATCCTTTCACTATCCTCTCTCTATGTGGATGCTGACGAAAAACCAAAAACCTGCCTTCCCTCCCTCCGTCGTCAGCATCTCCCTGTTTTTCCATCTGCTTTTGGACTTATCAGATTTGCTTTTTCTTTGTTGAGGCTTCCAAAATTCCCATTTGGATTTTTAGGAAAGATTTAAGGACACAGTGTATATCAATCTTTCATGGCTATAGAGCAAAGGAAAGACAGCTCTAGTAGGAGCTGGGGAGAGGAGAATGCCGTTGTTGGACTTCATATAGTGGCTCACATCCATCCTCCCCTCGTCCTTCAGCCAGCGAGGGGTCATTTTTGTTTTGCTTTGTCCAGTGGCGCCAATCTCCTGAAGCCAAACAACCTCTGCGTCAGTTACCCAGTGAAAGATTAGTGATATTATTGGGAAATGCCTCATAGAGAGGGGGGGGGGGGGGGGGCACCAGCGAGTGAGAGCAGGGGGTAGGGAAGGGGAAACGGCCTTATTGATCTCCTATGTGCAAAGCCAGGCAAACAATGAAAGGACAGAGCTACACTATTAATGACACTCACATCCTCAGCCACTAATCCTCTATCTATCTATCTATCTATCTATCTATCTATCTATCTATCTATCTATCTATCTATCTATCTATCTATCTATCTATCTATCTATCTGGACTGAGACCATTTGTGGATTATTAATCTATTTATTTATTTGTGCATTATTGTGGTGATGTTGGAAATGTTTTGGTTCAGCTGAGACTCTTTTATTTAGTAAAGTGGAATCGAGGTGAAATCTGAGATGTCAGGCTGGCCCGACTTGCCAAATTTAGAACATTTCACGACGGGGCGTTAAAGGCAAAGCCGGAGAGAACGTGTGGATATTACGATTATTGATCAGTGCGCCACGCTTAAAAGGGAGAGAGGGAACTGGCGTATCGATCAGGCCTGGGGTCACCCCGCTTCCCCGCAACTGGCCCCGTAGCCCCGTGTGTGTGTGTGTGTGTGTGTGTGTGTGTGTGTGTGTGTGTGTGGTGTGTGTGTGTGTGTGTTGTGTGTGTGTGTGTTCCAGAAGAGACAAACGGAGTTGTAGGTTTATTGTGAATCGATGGCGATTTGCTTCCGATCAAAAAATATAGACCCGCAAATTCACTCAAACGGCCCCTCTAAATATAAACACACCCGCCACAAACAGCCGCTGACATTTTTATTCCCCGTCTACATTGACCCGGAAATAAAAGTGTTAGTTCTCACTAAGGAAACGGTGAGTTTAATAGTTTTGGTTCTGGAGAAGCCGCTGTGCGCCTGCATGCACTGTCCGTGGTGCTGAATGTTTTCGGCCTACGGCGTAAGTTTGGCGTGCGTGTGGCTCGTGAAGCTGTTGTTTCAGCATGATTTGTTTTTCTGTGGTAATGAAAGGAGAGATTCTTACCAGCCAGCCGCAGAGCAGACATTCGTTGGAACTCGGGCTCCTGCAGCCACCTCCACATTCTCCTGAAGGTCTCCCGGCCTGACTTGAGCTTACTCCAGGGTTTGGGGTTCCGGAGCAGGTCTGAGAGTGTTCCCTGTGAGCGGCTCAGGATTCTCTGGGCGAATATGGCCTGTGGGATGGAGTACCTCTTTAACTCGGCCGTTATTCGCTGAGCCACCTCTTTTGTGTTGATTTCTTCTGCTTGAATGCCTGAACCCGCTACTCCCTGCCCGCCTCCGTGGCCGTGCCTCTCCCGCTCCGCCAGCATTACTGCGCCGTTCGCCTGGGAGTGCAGGTGACTGTGCGGGTGGTGGTGCATGCCGTTGAGATTGGAGATCATTCCGTGGCTGTGGCCCCCTAAACTCCTGGCGAGGTGCTCCTGGTCGCTTCGGGACAGCATGCTGGCATGGGACTCGAACCCGGACACCGGCGAGAGCATTTTACTGTCGTTGGAGAGGTGCGCGCTTGGACCGTAGGCTGAGAGCGGCTGCTGGGAGTTGTGCAAAGAGCCTAGTCCGCTGGACAAAGGGGACAGCGATCCGTGGCCCATTCCGGACACCGACATTTCTTTGGGGTAGTGTCCGTAAAGGTTGCTCATGCTGGCGAGCCCCCGGTGATCGTCCCGCATCAGCGTGAAGCTGCCGCTGACGTTCCCGGCGGAGAGTCGTTGATGTGCGGCGGCATGGTGGTGCGAGTGATGGTGGTGAAACTTATCCGAGACGTTGGATATCGGAGGTAGATGCTGGAGGGGGGTCAGGGCGGTGTACGTGTTGCTAAGACTCATGCCGTTCTCGCACATGCTGATGGACGGGTGTAGGTGTCCAGAGAGCGCGGACGGGTCTGTTCTATAGTCCCCGCCGGGGCCCTCCAGGAGAGAAGCCATGCCGGACACCATCGCTGATCGCGAGCCCGGAACGTGTGAGACCAGATCCCGCGGAGTAGAGCTGGGGGATGGCGGCGGCCGTGCGTGCGGAGAGTTCATGAGGTCTCCCGCCTGGGAGTGCGATGAGACGCTGTGGAGATTCTCTATGGTGAGCTCCATAGTGGAAAGGACATATGTTTCCCCGTCCCACCCTCCCCACCCTCTCCCCTGTCTCTCACTCTCACTCAGGGACGCGCACTCTCTCTTCACCTCCTTCCCTCGCGGAGCGATAAAAACGCCAAACCGTTTGAACACCGATCCATGGATTAAAAGTCTCTCGTCAATCGAGTTGCAGTTGCGACGTTCCGAACCCACAGACCCGAACCCGTGCGTCTCCCTGGCGCCTTTGTGGTTTGTGCACTGATGTGAATAGATGCTCTCCGGGGCTATATCTCATCTCTGGTCCAACAGCGCTTCCACTAAGAGCAGGTTGAGCTGTGTGTCACACAGATGGGAGCGCGCATCCGTGCGCACGAAGTGTGGGGCGGGTGGGAGACGTTTTAATATCACTCTTACAGACTGGGATGGAAAGGGCAACTGGAAAACATCATTTTACATGGAATGGCTACACATGACCCTGCACTTATGAATAATCTTCACCCATGCGTACGATGACGTTGAAACGATACCTGTCCCCTCGTGGCCATCAGACACGCGCTGCCGGGAAGGTGAACGTGCGTTAAAACGCAGACAGTATCAGCTTCCTAACGCAGGGCTTCCTTAAAGATAAACTTTGTTTTCCCACGGACTGTATGGTTTTGCATTTATGCGCTTAGCGATAAACCCGATCGAAGTATTGATTGACAGAGATTAATGACGTGGCGCACACCGGCGCGGGGGGAGGGTGAAGGAGGTCAAAGAGAAAGTTAGGATCCTGACGCCAAGGAGACCGTGGAGACAAAGACCCCTGGTTTTGTCTAGGCGAAGTTCAACAGAGTTCATTGCTCTCAATAATGACAATAATGATAAAAAAAGAAGAAGAAGAACGTTGAATTACTTACGAAATATGCTCAAGTGTTTGAATTCTTTGCATTTACTTAGCTGCGGGTGTTTTTAGAGGCTTCAACAGCGCCATCATCGTCTCAGGAGTCTGTGTAATCTTGTGATTTTTGAACTCCTCTCAGAAGAAAAAAATGATCGGGTTTGTTAATACTATTGTCGAAGCGCTAAAGGTTACATCAAAAGGATATATTGAACACACCATGCCCTGTCAGACCTTCCCAAATGAAGGATTTACTTTTTATTTTAGTGTGGTCGACGCAAATTCAATCTAAATAATCATTTAAAACACTGCACCTTTGTGATTTGATAGAAGGCCTCTAATATTTAATGACGATTAACACTAATTACATGTTAACATAACACAGCCGACGTGACTGAGGCCACTAAATCAAAATAAACGACTTTAACATGATTGTTTTAATATTTTCCAAATGTCTAATGGAATCAGCAAGCGCGTCGATCGGTGCTGTTAAATATCATAAAGCCCCGTGGTCAAGATGCTCGCCCTAAAGTTTACAAATCGATCGCCACGTTCGATATATTGATCATCGATCACTGCATTTTCGCGCGGCCTTGTTTGCTGTTGCTCAGGCGTTTGCTTTGGATCGTTTTAGATGCTTTACCAGGTCATATTTACTGGCACCGGAAGATTGTTGGGGGGGGGGAAACAAATGTCAAACCCGTCGTGTCGTTAAAAAAGTTTCGATAAATTCCGGGTTGGCCTTCATCCTCCTCCTCCTCCTCCACCTCGCTTTGTTTCATGCTTACAGGGCATTACATTTACATAGAATATGTATACATTTACGTTACATACAAAAAAGTTAAAAGAAAACCTCTCCGGCTTTTAATGTAAATTTCATTTAGTTTCGCAACCATGTTTTATTTCGGATATAACACGCTTTGTAACACAGTTTGTGTTCTCTTTAGCCACTCCTAAATCGATAAACGGTAGTTAAAGGAAGCTGTCCTTTTTTTTTTTTTAAATGTACTGAATGTATATCACATTCTTTTCGGTTATCTAAAATACGTTAATTACTTACGCCGGTGTGGCAAAACTGCAGGCCCAACGGGGACAACACAAGAATCTGAAGTCTTTCTCGGTCCCATTTTATTTATTTAATTAAATTCTATTTATAATTAGATAACTGATGGCATATTTGGCGAAAGAAAAAAAGCGACATTGATTTTATTTAATTCCTTTCTTTCACGAATCTTCCAAAATAAGCGTATTTCCTCTGACAATTAAAACAGTTTCTCCATGAATATTTCTGATACGCTGGCAGAATTTCAAATATTTTCGCACATGAATCTGGACAAAATAATTCTGGAATTACTTAATACACAATGATTAGGTAACTGTAATTAATATTATCAGAGATTTTCATTAAAGATAATAAAAGTGGCAAAATGTATCACAAGACACAAAACTTTGAATAATAATAAAAATAATTAGGCAGAAACCAATAATAGCATCATATGGAAATTCATATCTCTTGCAATTAACTTGGATTATTTTCTTGTAATCTCATCCATGATTTGAAATAAGAAATGAAACCAAACATCAAAACTGAATAACAGCAGGTATTCAAAAACATTCTTCAAAAACTTCTTTATTTTTCCATATAATGGTGGCTTTGACAAATTTTATATTGTCATTTTTGCATTAAATCAACTTAATGTTGTACTGGTGAGAATCACATTGTAAGGGCAGCTTTTATATCCACCAGTTATAGCAACCGTGACATTTTCATAATAATTTCATAATCCTATATTTTTATCAACTAAAAATGCACACAAGTTCAACTACGGGATCCATATCCTCTCAGGCAGTGGTTGCTAAGAAACAGACAGAGAGATGTATTGAGACAGAATAGTCAATCAATTCTGCATGCGTGTGTGTGTGTGTGTGTGTGTGTGTGTGTGTGTGTGTGTGTGTGTGTGTTGTACAGCTAGATTGTTTCTCTATGTTTTGTTTTAGCTGCATTTTTTGTGGAATCTTTAAAATATGTTCAAACCTATTTTTTTAAAAAGCCGACATATTTATTAACACGTTACTGAAAATGAGATTACCACATGATGGGATTTTTAACAAATCCTTTGGCTGCACTTTTCATCCCACCAGAGGAACCTCAGCATCGGCCCCTGGTTGAGACAAAGGTCGCACGTAACTTCTCTGCCTCTCAGCGATTATCCGCTTTACATCACATCTCTTGCTTCCAGTTTGAGGCTTGTCTAGGAAACTCTTATCTTCAACCTACAGAGACAAAGCAGCAGATTATTAGTCAGCTTGACTTGCGTTGGACGTGATACCCAGAAGGGACACAATTGGGTGCCGTTGTCTTCAACACAGATCGAAAACAGCCTTGAAACAACAAAACCAGCTTCCCGAACTCATCGGTGAGGCCAATATTTTAGCTTGAACTATCAAAATACTTCTATAGTTTAGAGTGATATAAATATTTACTGTGGTGAGAATGTTATTTAAAGTGCTGTTGAAGTATCTTCCCCTGGTCTCCTACAGCAGGATGAAGAAGAATATGTTGGTTTTATACACTCCATTGATTTTACCTTGAACAATGAGAGTGAGAGAAAGAGAGGGAGAGAGAGGGGAGGAAGAGAGAAATGGGAAATAGATGAACAGCACAGGAGGCAAATGCTGATTTTCTTCTTCTTTCATAACAAATCCTGGTGTGTGTTTGTGAAGTCTTCATCACGCTTGATCTGAGATGATCCAAAGCACAGAAACAGGTGTGACAAGAAGAAAAGGAAGAAGAAGAAGGAGGAGGAAGAGGAGGGCAAGGAAAGGGAAGAGAGTTGGACTGGTGTTAAGGTGATTAGTCTGGTGGGTTGGCGATAGAGAGAGCTGATCAATAACCTATTGATCTCCTATTGCGAGTGTCAGGGGGGTAGTGGGAATGAGAGGGAGGGTGAAAGAGCGGAGAGGGAGGGAGTCAGTCTGGGCTTGACTTTTAAACATCCTTACACTTTGCAAATGATAAATAACCCATTAGACCCCAGGAAGGCTTTAAAGTTTCATAAAACCACACAGCTGCGGTTTTATGAAGTCTCGTGGTTGCGCGAGTTGGGCACGGGCGATTTTTCCAATGGTGGCTGCACGCAAAAGTGAAAAAGAAATCATTTCTGTGAGTGCAGTGGAGGAACTATCGAGCTCAATGCAGAGAACTTACTTAGCAGACCATTACTTCAGAGAACTCCTCCAGGCTGAAATATGCACCGAAGCAGGTCCGACTCGATAGCTCGTCACCCCGGAGCCCTGAAGAATGTCTGCAATAATTCTGAGAGAAGCAGGTGACACACGAGTGTAGAGGAATGCAGGGACATGAGCTGCAGGATGTTTAGCACACAATGTCCCACCTTTTAGCTTTATCATTGTAAACCATTAAAGATTTTTTACAGCTAACTGTAGATTCCCCTCTCCAGAGGTGGCTCCCTGATGTAAATTGGATTGAGCAGGGGAGAGGGTGGGAGGTGAAAGGTCACATGCACCTTGAAAATATCACAGCCCGGAGGAAGAACGGCAGGGAAACGGGGTAGAGGAGCGTTATTGACGACGGCTCCTGGACTGACGGACTTTTAAATCATCTCGTTTTCAAGCCTTCAGTGTTCTCTGAATTTTCTCAACCTCTTCTGAAATGTATCTCACCTTCTAATGTCCTTGGTGATCAGTGCCCCCCACAAACCACACACACACAACACACACAAAACCACACAGCTCTGGTCTACCTGCACAGCTGAGAGCACCTCCCCCATCCAGTGTCCCTCAAATTAATGTTGACATATTGACAAGTGATGGGCCAGAAAGGCATAGATCATCCGATGAGAGAGGAGCACAAACAGCCAGCGTCCTTACTGTCCACACTGCAGCCGTCGAGTATATTCCAGTAAAACTGTCATTCCGTCACGCAAATGTTACTCGAAAAATTCTCTTCAAAGGCAACTTGCATCAAAAATAATATCCCTTCCATTCAGCCTTTCTGCCCAAGATAGCCATTTCCCTTATCTGCCGTGCCCTATTGTAACCAGTCTATCTGTCCTACTGCTGTCGTCCAGCACCATTAGCACTATAGCTTTTAGCACTGTGCTTCACCCTTGAAATCACTTGACATATCATTCGTGTGTGATTAACATTTATGACTTAACATGCCGACAGATTTCTCTATTTAATTAATGAAGTAGTATGCTTGTTTGTCAAAATATCTTAAGTAGAATCCATCCTTTAGATGACACAAAAAAAGAACAGTAGTGATAAATTAGATTATTCAGAGTAGATATCCTTTTTCCTTCTCTTGATTTGACCATAAAAATGAGTGACAGCTTTGGCCTTGAAGAGTCCCCTCTCAGTTGATTCGCTTCATTTCTGGGTCACTGGTGCAGACAGACATACGTGCGGTCTGCAGCACAAACCTTTGATCCCGTGTAAACTGGGTAAGATGCTGCTAACAATGTACAAAGTTCCACATGCTCAATATGCCAATTACACAGACGAGGGTACAGAGAAGGCAGATGACAGCCAGTCAGTGAAGTGCTTTTACCCTCTTCAAGCATGAACTGACCCGCATCACTCCCCCTACCCATGACCCTCAGGACAAAGGTCAACTCTCATGGAGTCAAGGGGCATTCCTGGAACAAGAGGCATTGCCGTGGCAACCACAGCCGATAGAGGAGACGCACAGATGTGACGTGTTCCACACAGCAGGAAAACAGGGTTGACGTTTACAGGCCAACATGAAAAACCATCTTTGGATTCTGAAGAATACTCAGAACGTGTACATGAAGATGACCTTTATAGGAAAGGGCAGACAAGATTCCTGGAGGAGTTCCTGGCTCAGTTTAAACATAAAATGGAGCTTTGCTGCATCCCTGATAACACCATTGTGTGGCACCATCTTGTGGCTGTATAAATGATTGAGGGTTATATTTTGCCTGCAACTCGACCACCGCATGATCAGTGTTGTTTGCATGGAATTCTTTTTATTACATGGACAGCTGAGCACAGATGCTTACACCTTAACATCATATACAGTACAGGCCAAATGGTGCTACACACCTTCTCATTTAAGTAACTTTCATTTCTTAAAGTAATGACGGCCTTTTATTTCTCTTTACTTACCTGATTTTTCTTGCCATAATAGGAATTTTAACAATTGTCTAACAGGGCTGTAAAGAGTAAAGAGTGGCTATTTTGAAGAAACTAGAATATAAGACATGTTTTCACATAATTCCGAATGTGTCCATTCATAGTTTTATTGCCTTCAGTGAGAATGTAAATAGTCATGAAAATAAAGAAAACGTATTGAATGAGAATGTGCCTCCAAACTTTTGGCCTGTATAGAGGGGAAAGCATGCACACATGCACGCAGAGAGAACCCAGTTTGACAAGTACTGGGCTTCTTGGCTGACTGGTATAAGTTCAGTTCTTGATTAATATTGCCCTACAGACCGTTACACTATACCTATATGATGCACAAGTGCCTGCTCTTTGTGTGAAATTCTTTTCACGAAATCTCCAGATGTGCAAACATCTATAACAATCAGTCAAGGAAAACAAAAATGCTGCCAATAGATGTCTGGGTTTTAAGACGTATATCACATTTTTCTGATCTCAAAAAAAAATCTGCTGTTCACATTGTGGATGGGGACAGTGCCGGCTGTTGAACTGGTTAGACAGCGGTTGGCGAAAAGTTAAAACAGTCCAACCAGACGCCTGAATCTGGTTTGTTAAGAACTCATCTGCATGTCTGTGTGCAGACGAGTGACATGAGCTCAAATAACATCAGAAAAAAATAGTAACCTCCAACAAAAGCATGAATTTGTGGACCAGAGTTGACTGAAGAACAGCGTCCGCAGAGGCAAACCTGCATTCGCAGTAATCCAGAATGAACAATGCCTATTAGTGTTTAGGTTTTTAGTGCTTAGATATAACACTTCTTTCACTTTGTCACACACGCACAGACACGCCTGTGTGAGAAGAATTATTGTTGTTATTACTATTATCGTTTCAATGCTATAGTAATTATAGTAAGTAGATTTAGAATGTTTAATCAAAAGGAATGTATGAGTGTTTGAACCAAGTATTGAAGCTGTTAGGTACCCAGCACTGAGAGGTACCATGTTCAAGGACACGAGGAAGTCGGAGAAGGAATCATGAGGTCAGATTGACATAAATCTTGTGTGCACCAAATAAAAGAGGAGAGCGAGCAGCAGATGGACGGAGTTGAGAGAGGAAGCTTGAACTGCTCGTCAGCTCTCCCTTGCAAGGCCTCCTGTTGTTTGCGTGGTTGATCTGAGTCTAGTAAACGAACAGCGCGGGTGACCAAACATCACCCTCACAAAAATTGGTCCTTCGAGCCGGATCCCAAGACCTGGAGAGGAGCGCCGTGGGACGACCGAACACCTAAGTCTGTGCACAGCCGGAGTCAAAAGACGTCCGAAGTGAAAGACCTTTCAACATGAGTTGACGGAAGGCCGGTCTTCGTCCCTCCCAGGGCGACCATCTCCAGTGACGGGAAGAAGGCACCAAAACAACTCAGAGAGAAACCATAGAGACAACGGAGTGAGTATAAGATACGAAAAGCGCTACACGGAATATACCGCGGTATTGCCTGCCTGGTCATCGGGAGAGAAGCAGAGGCAAGATACACCCGCCTCCTCGGAGGTAGAAGCCTGGTGTATACTCTCCTGATTAAAAAAGAGGGGTTATAAGGCCACGGCAGAGGGACTGAACTAGATATCCTGTATGGATTGAGGGTTGTTCAGTCGGGAGATCAGGCGTCTCCACTCAAATACATAAAAACTGATAAATAAAGTGCAAACATGGGCAACCAACATTCCACAAAAGGTGCTGAATTCGAAATCCCAGCATCATGTAAACACACGAAAGACAAAAGACTGACAAAAGTTTTGAAGACTATAGCATGAGAATGAAAGATGTGTTCCGAAAAAATAGTGGAATTCCGTATGCGGAAGAACCAGAAGGTCCCTACCAACAGCAGTTAAAGCAAGCTATACATGGGGGATCAAAATCAGAGATAAAAACCTGGGTAGAGAGACAATTAGTTGATTTCGGAACTTGTAACCTAAACCGCTATGAACAACATGCTATGCATGCTGAAAGACAATGCCAAAAAAGTAAGAACCAATCAACAGGCATGTTTTTCAATGCCAACCCTCTCCCAAGCCGAGGCCGCGGACGTGGGCGAGGCTGAGGCGGAAGGGGAGGAGGAGGCAATTTCCGTGAAAATGATCAGTGTCATTATTGTAAAAATTATGGACACTGGGAACGTGATTGCAAAAAGAAACAACGTGACCAGAGATACAATAGAGGACAGCAGCAAGGTTCTAATCCACCTCAACAATGACTAGAACCGGAAAAAGAAAACAAAAAAAATTAAAACAAATCAGGGCACAAAATTTGACCAATTTGAAAAAGATGACCTAGAAGATGTTTTAGACTTAGAAACCATCTTCCTGTTTGCTGAAGGCAAACCAGAAATACAACTGACCGTGTTAGGCAATTCTTTAACATTCTTAGTAGACACGGGTGCAGGTAAATCAGTAATTAGAGATCCAATAGCCCTGACACCAACTTCTACACAGATTTTTGTGAGATCAGCAAATGGTCTCAAACTAAAGAAAGAATGTCAGTTCCTGTAGATGTTTGTGACCCTGTAAGTGGAATCACACTTAAAGCTCCTTTCGTGATCTCCACCACATGTCCCGTAAATCAATTAGGAAGAGATCTTATCTCTCAGCTTCAGTTGATGATTCGTACCACAGCCGAAGGGATGTGGTCTGTAGATAGAATGGTTAATCTGTGGGTAAGAGAAGCAGATGATGTCATTCTTAGGACTTGTGAATTTTTGCAGATCATGGATCTTAGATTATGCGAAAATAACTGCCCCTTTACAAGCATTGATGTATGATAATCCCTTAGCAATGACTGATGTGTTAACTTGGACCCCTGAAGCTGAAGAAGCATTCACACACACAAAGCAGGCCCTTGTAGGTGCTGGAGTGTTAAAGCTGCAAGACTATCAGAAGCCTTTTGAGCAGGTCGTAGATTGCAAAGGTAATTTTATGACTTCAGTTTTGTTGCAGAAGCACGGAGATAAGAGGCAGCCAGTGGCCTACTACTCCCACAAGCTAGAGCCCGTAGTTTGTGCACTCCCACCATGCGTTAAAGCAGTGGTGGCAGCATCTGAGGCAGTAAAAGCCTCCGCAGGAGTGGTGCTATATCATGAGCTAACTTTGCTAGTTCCACATGCAGTGTCAATACTGCTGCTACAAAGTAAGATAGCGTTCCTGTCGCCAGCACGTCATCTTTCCTGCATGGCAGTGGTGCTGTCTCAGCTGAATCTGACGATTCGTTGCTGCACGACCTTAAACCCAGCAACGCTGCTACCCACCGCAGAAGAGGGACACCAGCACAACTGCCTGGATGAGGTCTCCACCAAGGTCCTGCCGCGACCAGATCTCAGTGATGTCGCGTTGACTACAGGACAGACACTCTTTGTGGATGGATCATCGAGAAAGGATGACTGTGGACGCACTAGAACTGCCTATGCAGTAGTCACAGCAACTGAGGTGGTGGAGGCGAAATCACTTCCCTCCTCCTATTCTGCTCAAGCTGCAGAACTCATCGCACTCACACGTGCCTGTGAACTAAGCAAAGGACAAGATGTTACCATTTATACAGATAGTCAATATGCTTTTTCCACGCTGTTTGTGTTTGCTCAACAATGGAATTTAAGAGGGATGAAAATGTCGACCGGCAAACCGGTCATGCATGCAGAACTGTTAAAAAAGTTATTGGCAGCAGTACAGCAGCCACGCAAAATAGCTGTATGTAAATGCACTGCACATACTAACAACACAGACGCAGTCTCACAAGGCAATGCCTTTGCTGACAGAGCCGCAAAGGCTGCAGCAAATAACAACACACTTCTTGATAATGAGGAATCATTTACCTTAGAACCTGCAGATAATGATATTCTAAAAGAAATGCAACAAAGTGCTCCAGAAAAAGAAAAGGCCATGTGGAAGAAGCGAGGAGCCAAACTGGATGATAAAGGACTATTAACCATAGGAAACAAGCCAATCCTTCCCCGGAATATGCATAAATGGGCAGCATTAGTGAGCCATGGGCCATGCCATGTCTCAACAGGAGGGATGGTACAGATGGTTAATGAACATTATTATACTATAGGATTTCATACCTACTCAAAAAAGTTTTGTTCACAATGTGCTATTTGTGTAAAACACAGCCCACAGGGAGCCCTTAAGGCCCCTGCAGGCACTACACCATTACCAAATCATCCATTTCACACAGTTTTTCTAGATTTTATTCAGCTAACACCATGTGAAGGTAAACAATATTGTCTAGTAGTGTTAGATGGATTTACTAGGTGGGTAGAAATTTTCCCCACAGCAAAAGCAGATGCACTGACAGTAGCAAAAGTTTTATGTAGAGAAATCATTCCCAGGTTTGGCATCCCGAAGGTCATCTGGAGCGACAATGGAAGCCATTTTGTAAATGAGATAGTGAAAACTGTTGGAGTAACTTTGGACATTGATTTGAAGAATCACTGTGCATACCACCCTCAGAGTGCAGGATTAGTTGAAAGAGTCAACAGTACTATTAAGAACAGACTAAAGAAGTGTATGGACGAGACAGGAAAGAACTGGATGTTTTGTCTCGACCTGGTGAAATTATGGATGCACATAACACCACACAAGAAAACAGGCATCACACCCTTTGAAGCATTATATGGGTGGCCTTATTGCCTACCATACTTTGCAACTACAAATGAGCTAAAACATGTTGAGGAAACAATAGCAGATTATCTCAAAAAAGTGTTACTTAACCGATGTGTGAATACTGTAAATGTTCTGCCTAGTCCTGTGTCTTCCACAGATTCCACCCCCCAGGAACCCATTCAACCGGGCGACTACGTGTGGGTGAAGAAGTTTGTGCGGAAGAGGTGGAACACGCCTAGGTGGGAAGGTCCTTATCAAGTACAGCTGACCACAAAGACTGCAGTTCGAGTGGACGGGAAACTGTCGTGGATACACCTTTCCCATTGTAAGAAACAGAAAATTCTTCCAGGTGAAGGCAAGGGAGCAGTGGCTGACTCTCCGTAAATGGCTGACGGCCTGTATAGGTCCAGCAACGGCTGAACCCCGTCGGAACCTGTGAAGGAGAGCTAAAAGGAAATGAAGTTGTTCTTCCTAATTGTGGTGAGTGCTGTGACGGCGGGACTCGTGAGTCTTGGCCTTTGGAACTTCCGACAGGAGGGAGGTAATCAGGGACAGAAAGGTGCTCTGAGACAGGATGAGAGCTACGCGCGCGCTAAACGCACCGTAGTTAGCCACTTAGAACATTCGTGGTTAGAACAAAATCCAGAGTCCTCACACACTTACAGTTTGAATACATGGTGGCGCTATGCTAATTTCACAGCTCGGACACAGAATCATTCAACACAGAGGTGTCCAGCAGGTTATAACTGTACATGTAACTATCCCGCTTTCGCGCCAGGAGAGATTTGAATGACGAGTTCAAACCACACGACTCAGTGTGGGGCACAGATGTACCACGAGAGTTTAAGCATTGGTCAACCGGAAATAAAGTGACCTTGACACTCTTTCCGTGGCTAGGAATAGGAAAGAACATATTGAGATTGGAAACAGTTGATTACAGGTTGAAAGTATTTACTAATTTGACAAAAGTTGCTCTCGCAGGAGTCAAGGAAGAAATGACAGCGCTAAGACTGATGACCATGCAGAATAGGATGGCCTTAGATCTCATAACGGCCCCCCAGGGAGGAGTTTGTGCAATGGTAGGAGATTACTGTTGTACGTTCATCCCAGAGAATGATGCGGACGGTCACCTGATAGATAACGCATTGAAAAATTTAACTAAACTACAGAGAGCTATGATTGATGATGGTAGTCCCCCACCAGACTGGCTTACAGGAATGTTGTCAAGGTGGAGGGAACTGTTGTTCAAGATAGGAATGATGATAGGGATAGTGCTGCTAGTATTAGCCATACTAGCTTGCTGTGTAGTACCTCTTGTTCGGGGTTGCATTGGCCGGCTCGTGGGATCAGCTGTTACTAGTACTTTGCTGCAGGTGGAAGAACAATCTCTACTGGACAACGATGAAGAGGAATCAGAAGAAGAATGGACAAATGTGACACAAGATGTAAATGAAATGTTTAAGATGTCTTAAGCTGTACACATGTTGAACTCTGAGTGTAAGAAATGTGTTTCTAGGAAAATGACGTAATGCATTTAAATTTCATGAAATGAAAAGATGTAATACTGACAATGAGAATCTAGACGCATTTAACGATAAACAGGAGGGAAATGTGAGAAGAATTATTGTTGTTATTACTATTATCGTTTCAATGCTATAGTAATTATAGTAAGTAGATTTAGAATGTTTAATCAAAAGGAATGTATGAGTGTTTGAACCAAGTATTGAAGCTGTTAGGTACCCAGCACTGAGAGGTACCATGTTCAAGGACACGAGGAAGTCGGAGAAGGAATCATGAGGTCAGATTGACATAAATCTTGTGTGCACCAAATAAAAGAGGAGAGCGAGCAGCAGATGGACGGAGTTGAGAGAGGAAGCTTGAACTGCTCGTCAGCTCTCCCTTGCAAGGCCTCCTGTTGTTTGCGTGGTTGATCTGAGTCTAGTAAACGAACAGCGCGGGTGACCAAACATCACCCTCACACCTGCATGCAGCCCAACTGGCAAAGCAGTCCCTGAGGCATCTCCAAGAATGTGCCAAGGATCTTCTAATGAAAAAAATGTGTGGTGCAATAATTTAATGCCATCATGAAAATTCTCACTGGTTAAATATTGGTATGGCTGTTTTTTTTGCTGTGGGAGGTCATGTGAGTATGAGATGCTGAGGATGAAAAAAAAAACCCTCAGACTTATAAAAACCCAGATGACACATCTTTAGCTAAATGTGACAAAGTCTAAAAATGAAATGTAAATATTGTAAATAAATGTAAATGTTGATTGTAAATGTTAAATGTCTTGCCAAGTGTAAAACTAAAACTCCACATCAAACATGGAAGGAAAGATGACAAGACCTAGACCAAACCTTGCTGCCCTTTCAAATTTTGCTACTGCTGCGTTTACCTTGTTTGTGTATTAGTGCAAAAATATGATGGCTGGACTACTGTCAGTGGATGATGACAGCCAATATGCAACCTAACATAGGCTACATGCTAACTCATATGTTTAAAGGTGGAGTTTGCATTTTTAAAAACAAACAAACAAACAAACAAACAACACCCTCTGTCATAATGCTAGTTTAGTATTGCCAACGCTGCTATTTTGGTAAAGATAGAGGTAGTGTCACCATAACACTTTACTACGACATACTTTCATAACTGCATGCCATGAACGAGACATTTTAGCAATTTTGCTAAGTGTTGCTGCTACCACAGGTGACCACGGTAGATCGGGAAGACAGGTAGAACTCGCTCGCGAAGTAAGTTGAGGGGCGTGGCTTTTTTCAGAGACACGAGGAAGGGCGGGAAGGGGGAGAAGCGAGGCTAAGATCAAATGTTGCGACCAGTTTTAAAAAAGCAAAGCCCAATTTTACTGTGTAACATACAGCAAAGATTTAGGTAGCACTTTTCGAGAGTCAGCAGGAATTGACATAACACCGAAGCTGACGGGCATGCCTTCCGCCAAACCAGAGGGAGGGGTTATGGGCGTGGCCAAGCGCGGTTGGGGGCGGGGATTTAGTTTTAAGCTCGGCGAGACGTGTATATAACAATCATCTGACATTTATACATAAAGTTTATATTAACAGATATTCACACTTAGCGTTTCAGTTGTGTTTACATTTATTTTTCTTTCTAAAAGTATTTACTTTTAGATTTTTATCACACACACACACACACGGGGTCAGAATGGGAGTATCCTCCTGTCTCATATGCATAAATTAAATATGATTTAACGGTGGATGGAAAAGGTGTTGGGCGTTGGTGTGCCTTGAAGCCGTGTGGTGTTTTCTTTGAGAGCGTTCGATTTTATTTGTGTCATGTCGGATAACCGTGGACACGACTACGATCATGTCACGTCTTTCCTGGGCGATTGCGGTTGTTTTCAGAAAACAATTTGCGTTTTGCTAAGTATGAGCGCCATTCCGGTTGGGTACATGGGGGTAGATAGCGTTTTTACATCGCACACGCCGGAATTTCGCTGCAAAGCCTCGGGGAATTCCACCGACAGCAGCAGCTGGGGTTTACCTGACAGTTGTTCCCGTTATAAAACCAACGCTACGCAGGGTCCCGGAGTCAGCAATGACACGGAACCGTGTCTGGATGGGTGGGACTTCAGCAACGATACGCAAATTTATACAATTGCAACTGAGGTTCGAAAGTGTGACCGTCATATCTGAAACCCGTTGAAATTAAAACAAAAGAAAACAACTTTTTTCCATGACTCTTATAGTGGCATCTAGTGTGTGGGGACGCATGGAAAGTCCCCTTTTCCACATCTGTGTTCTTTTTCGGTGTCCTGATTGGATCTTTAATCTGTGGGGATCTCTCAGACAGGTAAGGAATATTTAATTTGATTTTAATAAAAACAACCCAGCAGTGTGAAGATACACAATCTAATATGAGTATATAGCTCGTGTTGTGAATGCATCTGTTTTGAATTAAGCTTTGTGACATCAAATTGTTGTTTATTAGTGTGCAAGTGAATGTCCTTCTATTTAGCAACAATAGTAGCCAAATACCAACATCATTTAATGTTTCTCTCCTGAAACCTGTGTGTGTGTGTGTGTGTGTGTGTGTGTGTGTGTGCGCGCGCGCGCGCGTGCGTGCGTGCGTGTGTGTATTATCAAATATCAACAAAGCAACCGATGGTTGAGTTCGACTTCCTTCCTCCCTTTTTTGTTATTCTGGCCCTTCATTGACTGCATCGCTCATAAATGGACTCAAGAAAACTTGTTTGTTAAGAGCGGCAGACACGAACTGGAGCCTAATAAGCAGACTCACACAGGACTGAGTAGATTTGACCAGGCCAGACTTTAATGTGACGTGGCAGTAGAATTCCACAATGAAACAAAGTTAGAAAAACCAAAAACACTTTGTCAGAGCAGGCTGGACAGCACAACTGGATGAGCAGGCACGGAGGGTTGAGCAACGAATTGGCAAAGAGGGAAGCGACAGCAGTCCTTTTAAAACAGCATATTAGAGCCGATATTGTGTAGTGGAAAAGCACTTTTAGGTTGCTGGATCCAGCAAGAATGTCTACTTCAAGGAGCTATCATGGTGCTATTCGACTTTGGCAATATTTGAAATGTCTGTGCCTACATTAAGCTGAAATAAGTCACCCAAACTCAGCTGAATCTCACCTCAGCATTAGCCTTCAAATTCAGTCCATTTTCGACAGTCTCCAATATGGGGTGCCGTTTCTTAAGCAGTTCAAACTAGAAATAACATTTTGTCACATTTAGCTTTAAACCATGTAGAAAAGAGTGGTGTTTATTTTCTTAAGTCACTTTTGAGATATTTACAACAAAATTTCCATCTTAGAACTATATTATGTTGTCAAATGTCAATTTTTCAATGTTACACATAAAAGTTCAATCCAAAAGTTAAAAAAAAAAAATATATATATATATATATTCAGATCCTTTATTGTCCCACACGGGGAAATTTACAGTGCAACAACAGCAAGAGCACTCAGAGTGTCACGGACGGGTTGATTAGGACCCGAACGCAGGCCAGGACACAGTGGTAAAACAGCTTTATTAATAGGGGGGAGGGGGCACACGAGGAACACGAGGGCAGCGCTCCATGGCTGCGGAGGGCGCAGGGAACAGGGGCGGCCCTCCAGGGCGCAGGGAACAGGGGCAGCCCTCCAGGGCGCAGGGAACAGGGGCAGCCCTCCAGGAGACACGAAGTTGGAGCGGCCCTCTGGGAAACACAGAACACCAGCACATGATGAGGAAGACAAACAGACACCCTGGCACTGACAGGCAGGCACAACCTGCTTGAAAGTTTATGTTTATTTTGCAGTCTGACAACAGCCGGCAGGAAAGATCTGCGATACCTCTCCTTCACACAGCGAGGGTGGAGCAGCCGCTCACTGAAGGAGCTGCCCAGTGCTGTCAGGGTGTCCTGTAGGGGGTGGGACGTGTTGTTCAGCATGGATGACAGCTTAGCCATCATCCTACCGTTTCCCACCACCTCCACCGAGTCCAGGGGACATCCCAGGACAGAGCTGGCCCTCCTTACCAGTCTGTCCATCCTCTTCCTGTCTCTGTCCGTGATGCTAATGGACCAGCAGACAATCCCATAGAAGATGGCTGATCCCACCACAGAGTCATAGAAAGTCCTCAGGAGGGGTCCCTGCACTCCAAAAGACCTCAGCCTCCTGAGCAGGAACAGTCTGCTATTGCTCGTCTTGACAAGGGCGTCTGTGTTGTGTGACCAGTCCAGGTTATTGTTTAAGTGAACACCCAAGTACTTGTAGGACTCCACCACGTCAACATCCGTTCCCAGGATGTTCACTGGTGCAGGCGGGGGGTTGTTATGGGGGTTGTTATATATATATATATATATATATATATATATATATATATATATATATATATATATATATATATATATATATATATTAAAAACACTCTTAGGCCCTGGGGAGGGTTCTGTGGACAAGGGCCTAAGTTGGGGCATACCGCCTTCCCAGCCTCCCTGAAGGTCCACGCCTGTGTGTGAGTGTGTCAGCTTGTTTGGAACATAGATGTTTTTTATGTATTGTTATATTTCAGATCCAAGATCGGGAATAAGGGCAAACACTACGGAAACCCCCACTGATGCCAAAATCAAAATGTAGAAACTGGCTGTAAAAGAAAGAAACAGTAAAACGGGCTTCTGCTTTTAATTTCATGTGCTGCTGCTTTTAATTTCATGTGCTCATCTTTTGTTGTGCTGATCACAGATCTGACAGTTGAGTATTTTGTTTACTGGCTCAGATTAGGGAGTGCAGCTGTTCTGAACATTTTGTTGTTCATTCGTTTCCAGGTTTGGAAGAAAGCCCGTTTTCTTTTTCACCATAGCCCTACAAGGCATAACTGCACTGGTCCAGGCCAGTTCTGTCAACTGGCTCATGTTCTGCATCCTAAACTGCCTCAAAGGACTTGGGCAAACATCCAGTTACGCCTCAGCACTTACACTGGGTGCGTGCCATAACCACGTTTCCATATGGGTCTCCAATGAGTTCTTTGTTGTATAATCTTTCTGTTCAGGGTCCGAGATGCTGACTAGGTCCACCAGGGTGACCTTTACCATGTTGGGCCAAACTCTTGGCTTTGGCATAGGTTATGCCCTGTTGCCCCTCTTTGCGTATTTCATACGTGGTTGGAGAATGCTGCTGGTTGCGTCTGCCATCCCATGCTTTTTATTTATTCCAGCATGGTGGTAAGAAATTGCCTGTGGATAGCTGTTCAATGCTATATGAATTAAGCTATCATTCATAATTTCAACATAATGCCCATTCCGATTGCTTTTTATAATCATGATTCCTGTGCAGGATGATTCCCGAGTCCCCCCGTTGGCTTTTGCATCATGGTCGAGTAGATGAGGCCGAGCGTATTATACACAACGCCGCCAAAAGGAACAAGGTTCCTGTTCCTGAGGTCATATTTGCAGATGGGGACTGTTTGGAACTCATGGTACTCAACATATATTTATGGAGGATCCAGGCAGTAAAAATTCTATCCAGTACGGTAAAGATTTTGTTAATCTGTTCATACTTGTCACAATTGCTTTTTTTAATAATAGCAAAACAAAGTAGACAAGAAAGAAGACAAGAGGAACTACAGTTACATGGACTTGTTACGCACCACTGATTTGAGGAATATCACAATCATTGGCATTTTTCTTTGGTAAATTTCCATTTGATTTTTTTAGATCTCTGTAGCTGCTGCAGCTATTGTTAACAAGAGGGTCATATGGATGAAAATGATGTGTTTACCCACTCTTGTTTCTGCAGGATCACCCTCTCCATGACCTATTACGGCCTCTCTCTTAGCAGCAGTAACCTAAATGGAAACATCTACCTTAACTGCTTCTTCTCAGCAGCCATCGACATCATGACATACGTGTTCACTTGGCTGCTGGTAGAGCGTTTGCCCCGACCCACTCTCCTCTTCTGCACAATGATGTTCAGTGGAGTCATCCTCCTGACCCTTAATCTGATTCCCGAAGGTTGGTCCTGTTGTGATGTGAACCACAACTGTCATGTTTGGTGCAGTGCTGTTTTTATCAATGATGATGGAATGATTTCGTTAACGCCCCTTTTTTTGTGACAATAACAAGACGTTGACGACCTAAATATGGCTCTTTGATGACTAAAACATGAAGACGTGTGTGAGCTTTCGTTGACCAGACAAAACTGGACATGAATGTTATTGGGTGTTCTGCCCGACATTCAAAATGCATGGAATTTCTGCTTATTGTGTCAATATTATTGTTATATTCTGTCAATTACAATCTAATAAGTACCTGCAATGCTGCTGTGTCCTATACTTGTTTGACCACGCCCACCACCTGGCACGCAGCACACATTCTGCACAATCTGTGCAGACACCGGTATTTTTGGAGTTACAGGTACTCTTAACATAGTTTCACTCGAACATCCATAAATTTCATAGTGTATATGATAAGTTTTTCACTGATGCAAATGGGTTGCTAACTTCAGTCAAAGTTAGCATAATTAAGCTATCATCAATTCACTAGCTTATCTATGTGTTACTATTCATGTAGAACATGCAGGAAATAAGTGTAATTCGTTGTCATATTGACACGTTTGAGTAAGTGACCGAAACATGGAGGAAAACATTTCAGACTGTAACATTTCAGATTGGTGGGGCATGTGTATGTTCATTACACTTCAGAAAATTATCAGAAATTACTGCTCGATTGCCATTTTCAGCCGCATATTCGATGGCCTGCAGTTTAAAGTAAGCCTCATACGCGTGTCGCCTGACCCGCGCCATTTTAGTGGATCCTTACGCATAGGTGTGCCGCTAATCGATGGATGGAGCGTTTACCGTAGTGCACCCACCAAAGGCGCACAGCAGATTTTGGAACTCAGTCCACACACAAGGCGCACCGTTGATTTTTGAGAAAATCTCAGTGTTTTAGGTGCGCCTCATAGTCGTGAAAATACGGTAACGGTTTTGTTTTTGAAGTCATAAACATTCACTGTTACTGCTTTATCTGTGTATAATGTACAATCCTTAGTAGATCAGAAAGTGTTTTCTGTGGGGTGGAAAGTATTGTCTTATGAGGTATGGTATTAATTCATGAATTCTCAAGTTGAAATATGGAGTTAGAAGGTTTTTGCCCAACAGATATTTCCAATACCTTTTGACCTAAATGAATTTGTTAAAAGACTAAAACTTTCTTTCTTAACTCAAACTGAAAACCTATGTGAATTTTGGTCAACAAGAGCTGGACTAACGCTCACATTTAGAAATGACCAAAAAAATGACTAAAACTAATAAGCATTAAAGTCCAAATGATTAAAATGGCTGTTAAAAACAACACTGATTTGGTGGTCACGTTTCCGTTGCAGAAAATTCAGTCATTTTGCAAGTGCTCGCCCTGGTTGGAAAGATTGGCATCACCTGTGGTTTCTGCTCCATCTTTATTTTTTTGTCTGAGCTGATGCCCACTGTGGTCAGGAGCAAGGGCTTGGGCATCACATCTTCCGCTGGACGAACAGGCGCCATTATTTCTCCATACATTATTTACCTTGGCAAGTATAGTCTTCTTCTACTGGTTGCTTCTTAAGAGAGAAACAGTGACCTAGCTTAACAGCCTGATGCCAATAATTTCACATGTATGATTGATTAAAAGTAAGATGATTAAATCCAAGATGCTGCGTGATTTTTCTTGTAAGGAACTTCCTTATTGCCTACTAGGCCAAACAAATGAGATTTCTCCCTCCCTTCTATAGGTGTGTACAGTAGGATTTTGCCATTTATTATTTTCGGAGTAATCAGCATCATGGCTGCGGTTGCCAGTATCTTGCTGCCAGATACACGAAACAAAAAACTCACGGATCTCATCAGCGAGGTCAAACCCATCAGAGGGTATGTTCCTACATGCAACATTTGTAAAAAAAGGAAAATCGTTCTCTCTTTCTTCACATGTCTCCTTTTTGTCTCAAAGCTTTGGCTGTTTTAGGGATCGAGTCGCACGGAACCCTGAAGGACAACTAGACACTAAAAAAACATAATTTGCAGCATCATCTGATCATCTGCACTGCATAACAATCAGTGTATTGTAAAAATAAACTAAATCACATCAAGGCTTACTAAAGGCAATAATGTGTTTTTGAGACTATACTGTATCTGGGACTATGGTTTTTAGTGATTATTGCAGTCTAAATTGTCTGATTGTGTGGTGACTTTTAGAAAAAGTTACGATTTTTCTGTTTCTTTTCTAATGAATATGTTTAGGTGTTTTTAATAATGTTACTAAAAAAAACTGGTGGTTTTAGAATAGACTGTCTTAATTTGTACAATCAGTGCTAAGAACTGTGATTGAAAAATTTAAATACATTAAACTGTATATAACTGTAAAAATTAAACTGCCATTCTGTGAATTGCACTTAAACTACGGTGGTCTCAATATATATCATTACTGCTTTTGGATAAAAGGCCTGTTAGCATGTTTGTGCTTGTTTTGAAGACCAGTATTGCAGAGGGCAGCAGCTTTCTGTACTGTGACTGTATTGTGGTCTTCAGACTGTCCAGGGCCTCCTGAGTCAGCGGGTGATGTAGCTCAAAAGTGCAATGGACAATTTTCTTAGCTGTGGCTAAGACCTTCGGGAGCGCTTTTCGTCTCTGTGCAGCTTTCATACGACATAACCAATATGTCAGCAGACTTTCAGCAGAGCATCAATTCAATGGCACCAGCAGTTTCTTATCAATGTCTCTCAGTGCTCATTGAAGAAAAGTTGAGTGGGAGTTTTCTTTCTCTTGGTGTCGACTATCAGCTCCTGTAGGAGCCTGTACCCAGACATACCTCCCTCAGAGTGCTACAAGACTATATTTACTAAGACTGGTGATGTTGGTCTTTTTTGGAAGAATGATGTTTGACTTTAGATAGGCTGGGATGGGGGTCTGGTGGAGGGACATGTTTGTTGTCCACGATGTTCCAACGTGAGGAGGAAGGTGAAGTGGTTCTCGTATCTCCTGAGGGACCTCTCCTCTGTAAATGATGAGCACAGACTGGTGGTTACACAGGTCTGCGTGTGACTGAAGTTTCTTCACTTGGAGTGCATTAATTTGCCACAACCATCTGTCGGCAGCCTTCACAGTGATGTTATCACTTCTTTAGGAGTGTTTTGCTTTTGTCGTCTCCCTTCCCCAGAGCACTTTTATTCTACAGAATGCAACTTCTCATCTTGTGCATGGACCCACCTCTGATTTCTTTGGAGTTGCGAGTGAAATATGGGCCAAACATAAGAATCATGTGGGATTTGTGACATCTGCTCCACTATTTGCCCATAGGGATTAATGGGTGTTGATTGCTATGTATCAACACTGTGATCAGGGATAGTAATGAACCACTGAAATATAAAATGTAATAGATGCTTACAATTCATAATTGTTCCACTGCCCTGTCAACAGAGCAGACACTGTTGAGGGATCATTCGCAGTACATTCCCCTGATGAAGATTGATGCCTTACACAATGCCTCTCTGTTTCCTAGGTGTGGGTTCAAGCTTTGAAGGGAAGAAATAACCCATTTTCAACAAATAGCAGTTGCGATAATTCCTTTTTATGGTGTCTGTGTGTGCCATACTGAGATAACACCCTGTCTAAGGTCTTGGGGAAACATCTTAATTCTTCTATCCACACCACGCTGGCTATAAATAAAGAACTGCAGAAGGTGAAGACCTAGATCTCCTCCTTGCAGGACAGGGAGGGACCTTTAAGGTAATAGGTACTGAGTGCTGTTCCTATATTTCTGACGCTACCACTGATGTAATGACTATGGTTCACGATGCAGCCAAGGGCATTAAGGAAATTCACAACATCTACGGGTTCCAATTTGGTGACTTCTTGGGTATACTAGGGTCCTGGGGAGCTGGATTTGTTATATTTCTTAATTCAAGGCCATCTGTAATTTTCGTGATTTCCTAATTGATTGTCTAATGGTCTTTAATCTAATTTAATTTTCTATTTAATTTCATTTTACTATTTCATTTGCAGTTGAAAAGATTAATTCTGTGAGGTTCCTCTGCCAGCCAAATTGGTCGTATTAATTTTACTTAAAAGGGTAATTGATAATCTATTGATCTATTGATCAAAAAAGGAGGGATTTGTGAAGGAAAAATGACTACTTCTCTCTAAATTCTAAATTGTACTGTAGATTGATCTTTACTAACATTTAGTCTCCTGATGTAGCTTCTGAGCTCTCATTGACCATATCTTGGTTTCCATTTTCTTCAGAGACAAACCAATGTTGAGCAGGATTATTATGTCTTATCAAAGTATCACTTTGATACTTATCACAAGGTATCACTTCTCTTGATCAGTAAACTTCCTTCCAACACAGGTCAACTGAGAGTGTCACTTCCAGAACTTGCGGCATTTCCGCAACAGGTGACATAGAGTCAAACAGAACTTTTTAATAGCACTAATGCTCAGTGCTGGAATTGAAAGCAATGGACTGCACCGAAGCCACGGCTGGGCAAATTCAGTAAATCACAATGGTCAATAATGTAGATTTTCTGGTTCATTTGCAGTCATGTCGATCTCCTTTTTACACTTGCACTGTGTCACAGATGTTGGGGGCTCTGTCTTTCATGTTCCACAGGACAACGTTCAAAGCAACAAAGTTTACTGCTTCTGTCATTCAAACGGAAATGACACAGCTGCACACAGATATTTTGTAGTTTGCTTGGGGTTTTTTCTACTTTTTTTGTCTAGAGCCCCTAAAGCACACCAGGACAAGTAACAACATGAACAAATCTAATTAAAGACATTTTTCAGATGCTTAGACAGAAACTTAGTGAAAATGCTGCTTTCCAAACCTGCAAGAACTGAAAATAATGCATGACATACTGTATATCATCAGCGACAACAATTTGTGATATTTAACATGTATATTACAATGTAGAACCTGGGCGGTGATTACGACCCTATCTCAGCGGTGTTTTTGAAACTATTGCAAAATAATTAGATCACCTAAAAACCACACTGTTAGAAAAAGACCATTGTTTTTACAGGAAAACGCTGGCAGCTGGGGTTACCAGAGAATTCCTGTAAAAAAACCAACAGGACAGTAAATAAATTTACAAAGAAAATATGTAAATGGTTTTACAGTGAATGCCAAGGCTGAACTGTTAATTCTACAAAAAAAATCTATCAATTTCATGGATCATTGTTGTATATAAATAGATCATTTCCTGTACTTTTTACATGTAACTACTTATTATGCGTCAATAAATTGTAAAATTAACGTGGAACTACCAGGCAAAAAACGATTTAAACTGGTAGAACAGTAAAACTTTGCATGTTAAATGGAGCTGTTCTGTATATTATACATACAAGCTACTCATTATATGCAGTAGCTGTATGTTTTAATAATCAGTTTAAAATGATTAGAACTACACCAAAAAAATGCAAAAATACATCATGATAAAAGACAAGAGAATATCACTTTTAGGAAATTTATTGAACAGCCATTGTGATTAGTTGCAAACAATTAGATTCATTTTTTCAAAATATAGAGCATGCAAAGAAGTTGGGGTCCAGGGTTGTGTTGCTGGTTTCTTCCTGCAGTTGCTTGGAGGAGCCACTCATCAGCCACGGCTGGCGCCGCAGGCAGACGCACCTGCGGGCTCTCTTCAATCTACCATGCTATCTTCCCTGCTTGTTCGAGGTCTCCATGTCGTCTGCTGGATCTGTGAATGTGCAGAATCGGACTCCTGAGATTCCTGCAGTCCAGGAGGACTGCCTTTGTGTCCTTGGTGTCTTCCCGGCACGGTCGAGGTCCCTGTGCCGTCCGCAGGACCGGTGAACGTTCGCAGGTCCAGCAGACGACATGGAGACCTCGAACAAGCAGGGAAGACGCAAGGGAACAGGCAGAACAAAGCATCAAAGCCACAACACACAGGAGTTCTGTCCTTAAATGGTACGGTAGATTGAAGAGAGCCCGCAGGTGCGTCTGCATGCGGCGCCAGCCGTGGCTGATGAGTGGCTCCTCCAAGCAACTGCAGGAAGAAACCAGCAACACAACGCTGGACCCCAACACAAAGAACTTTCAAGCATTGGCTCTTTTTAACTGCTGAACAGACAGAGTTACAGGTCATACTTTATCTGTGTTATTTTTTGCTAAAACATATTCTATTTGAGTAATTGAAGATAGACAAGATTTTTACAATACTGTGGAACATTGTTGGATAACAAGGACAACAAGCAGGTGGCAGAACCTCTTCATAGAAAGTTACAAAATGCACCTTTAAAAACTTGCATGTTGTACATTTAACAAAGTGAAAATTAACAGCACCTCTTCTCTAGGAGTCATCAGAGTCCTTGTTTAGCCTTCACGCCACTCATGATAAGCGAGATCCTGTATTAGGGTCAGAACTCGAGGGTTCACGTTGAGACGACGCTTTGAGTTTTTATTCTCTACTTTGGTTCCTTTTTCTGGGTTTATCAAGAAAAAACACCTGTAGAATAAAAGCATATAAAACATATTAAGCATTTTAATGAGTTAAAAGAAGACTGCAGGAATGAATGAATACACACATCCATATATAAACAAACAGTCTGAGTCTGGGTCCGAGCCAAGACTCAAAGTCATATCAAAACCAATGCTGCACCCAGAGCCAAGGCCGAGAATCAGACCCACACCAAGACCAGTGTGTGATTACGGTTCTTAGTCTGGGTCTGACTCTTGGCCTTGGCTCTGGGTGCAGTCCGGACTCCAGGTCCCAGGAAATGTTTACTCACCTTTGAAGAAACTCCAGTGTAGAAGCCAGCTCAGATGGATAATGGATGTTGAAACAGTAGTAGCTCCCAAACATTAGCCACAATGCAGAAATGAAGGAAGAGATGTGTGTTGACAAGGTTCCGATCCAGACTCAGCATGTACCTTGTTGAGGAATAGCAGGACTGGCCTATAATTTAACAGGTTATATTAATAAGTGTGTGGTGGTCATAGCTCAGTCACTCACATAACAAATTCAGACACATATGCAAGAGACTTACCACAGACAATAATAGTGGGTGTCAGAGGCACCTGCCCTAGCTCAACCTCTTCTGCCAGACATGTATCATCTACATGGAAGAACATGGACTCCTCCTTCTCATCAAAGTAGCTGAGCAGAAGCAGCAGCATCTCCTTCACATCTTCTGAGCAGCCACTCTGCTGTCCCCGCATCCTCTGAAGCCTTGCATAAGTCTGATGGAATCTCTTGCGGACACAAACTGTGGTCAAGTAGTTGAGAAGCCTTTTCCCCTTCAAATCCATTCTTTATGATTCCTACACATGTGAGAAGTAAATGTGGATTTTTTTTAAAAACGTGCTTACAACCACTTACTGGACATGACACAGACCTGCCTTCACCAATGTGATCCTTTAAGTGTGACACTAGCTCTTTCACTGTTTGAAAATGGCGGACTGTGACGGCTCTGTCGTGCCTCACTGTTGTCGGGGCTGGCTGGAAGAGCAATTCCCTGGCTGACCTGCAGGGGAGTGCCGAGCGTTTCCAGTCGACCCAGCATGTTCACCTGCTCACCTGTGGCCCATCTGCTGCGATTGGCTGCCTGACGGGACCAGGTATAAAACCTGTCTGGAGAGCGTCGAGGAGGCCCCCTCTCGCCCCCTCTGGTGTGCTGCAGTGGAGTTCGTCAGATGAGCCCGGAGCTTGTCACGGCCGCAGGAGTTTGGAGTTTCCCTCTTTGTGACTATTTGGACTTTTGTTTTATATTCCACTGGGTTCTTTAATAAATGTTATGTTGGGTTGAAAATCCTCATCGTTGGTCTCCCCATTTGTATGTCATGGCTACCTTGAGCCAAGTATTCGTGACATATGGGGGCTCGTCCGAAGCTGTGAAGTTGGATCGTGGTTCGTGCATGTTGGTGGGTACGCTTTGAAGGTAAAGTGGGGAGTACCCGATCATTGAGTATGGCGTGCGTAATACGCTTGGGTAGCTCATAAATCAGCTGCTTTGTTTTGGGGAAGACCGATTTTGAGATTATTGGCAAAAATCCTTAGTTGAGGGGGTATAAAAAGCAAGTGAAAACTCTTGATTTGAAAGCTGACTAGGTTGAGATTACGAGTGGTTTAAAAAGTAGCGATCTCACTGGAGAGTTCCCTGTGGTAGGCTGTAGTGCGCTTTTGCGCTGTTTGTTATTTTAGTTTGTTGTTTTTGCACTGCGGCCTGGGTGGAAGACACAATCGTGGTTTAAGGTTTCCCGCAGTCTAGGAGGCCTGATTCCATTGGTGCGCGTGTTTAAAAATTTCTGCTCTGGGGCTGAGTGCGAAGACTAGGGTTGAGTTTAGAGGGGGACGGGTTAGATACGGGGATCTCTCCATAGCGCATCTGTAATCTCTTATTGATAGCCTGCGGTTGAATTCTTTGTTTCAGTACTTTTGTGAACGTATACATAGGCTAAACAATGAATGACTATGATACCTTTATTTCGGCTCCATCAGAAAGGTTATTGAGAGCGCTTACGAGAAACCAAATGTTTGACGTAGTAAACCATTATGGTATTGATTTGTCTATTCCCAAAAGTTCTAAGAAGGAGGAGCTGTGTGAATTTATTTTACAAGCTTTAATGGAGAGACAAATTTTGCAGGAGACAACCCAACAGGAGGCTGTAGCTCCTAAGATGACTCTGTGGGATGGCTCCGATTTAACATTTGAGCAACGCAAAGAGCTGTTGTTACTGCAGAGAGAGCAGATGATTTTGGAACACGAACAGCAAATGCGAAAACAGAAATTGGAGTTACAAGCAAGAGAAAGCGAAAGATTACTAGAGTACGAACGTTTAAAATGTCAGGAAAGAAGCAGAGAGCAGCATAGCCTGTTTCAGATGGTCAAGTTCCTTCCTAATTTCAACGAGCGTGACCCTGATGTGTTTTTTTTCTCTTTTCGAACATGTTCTCGCTGATCGAGGCTGGACGGATACTGATCAAGTGCTGCTGCTCCAAAAGGTCCTGGTAGGTAAAGGGCAGGAGGCATTCGTGGCGTTGTCTCCATCTGAGAAGCTGTCCTACCAGTGCGTAAAAGCAGCGGTACTAAAGGCGTATGAGCTGATACCAGAGCATTACCGTCAGAGATTTCGAACATGGAAAAAAACGGAGAAAACAAACGCATGTTGATGTGGCAAGAGAACTTATCAGTTTATGTAATCGATGGTGTACAGCAGTGGGCGTAAAAACATTCCAGGAGCTTTTTGATCTGGTCGTTCTGGAACAGTTTAAAAACATTGTGCCTGAGCGAATCGCAACGTACATAAATGAACATCAAATTAAAACTGCAGCGCAAGCAGCTGTATTAGCTGATGAGTTTGTTTTGACTCACAAATCTTTTCGGGATACGTCACAGCGCGATTATGTGCGTCGGGAGCGCACTGAGAATGAGTTTGGTAGGCTTGATCGATCGTCTCCGGTAAAATCCGACTTTAAAAATATATCACGGCAAGTTGCTGAAACAGACAATAAGTGTCGTTATTGCTATGAAGTCGGACATTGGAAAAGGGATTGTCCTGTCCTTAACTCTCGCATTCGGAATTCCAATAGGCCTCGTTTTCCTAAGCCTGTGGGGTGCACTGGTTCTCTCCAAAGCAAGCGCGTTGCCAAGGCAGTGTTGCCCTCCGACAACCGAGAGGCTTTGGATAGAAATGATTATTCTCCATTCATCACGCAAGGCATCGTGTCTTTAGTTGGCGATACCAATAAAGTTAAGGTGAACATTTTGAGGGACACGGGCTCTGCAACAACCCTCATTCGGGAGGATGTGTTAATTTTTCTGATGTGTCTGATACTGGTGCAAGAGTCTTAATTCGTGGCATTGACTTGCAACCATTTTCTGCTCCATTGCACAAAATAGAATTAACGTCGGGCTTGGTCAATGGAACGGTGGTGATGGCGGTGCATAAAGATCTGCCGGTGGAGGGGGTGGATATATTGTTGGGGAATAATTTGGCAGGCGGAAGAGTTTGGCCTGAGTCTCCACCACCTCCCGTTGTTAATGTGACTCCGAGTTCTTCCCTTGAATTTGATGAGTGCGCGCAAGAATTTCCTTCAGTTTTTACGAGCTGTGCGCTGACGCGCGCAAAGGCTAAGATAGAAGCGGAGCGGAAACCTCCTCGAAAGGAGCACATCGCTTTTGTGCCAGTCCTTCCGCCATCTCTACATCGTGATGACGTAGTTGCCGCGCAAAAAGAGGACGCTAGCCTCTCCGAATTGTGGGCGAGTGTTACAAGTGAAGGGAGCAGTGAGAGTGCTTACAGAGTCCAGAATGGCCTATTGCTGCGTGAGTGGTCGCCACCTGCACACCGTGATGTGGCAGGTCCGGTAATGCAGGTGGTGGTTCCAAAAAAGCTACGTGATTTGGTCTTGAAAACAGCACATGGTGATGTGGCAGGTCACTTTGGCGTAAATAAAACATATTTGCGTATTCTGGAGCATTTTTACTGGCCAAAAAATAAGCGCGATGTGTCTGCATTTATTAAGTCCTGTCATATTTGTCAGATTGCAGGCAAACCAAATGAGAAAATTAAACCTGCGCACCTTCAGCCTATTCAACCGGTTGAGGCACCATTTCATTATTTAGTTATCGACTGTGTTGGGCCTTTGCCTCCGTCCAAATCAGGCAATGCCTATCTGTTCACTGTAATGTGCCAAACGACACGCTATCCTGCAGCGTATCCAATGAGGTCTATCACTACAAAATCCATTTTTAAAGCTTTGTCTCATTTTATTTCATATTTTGGTATACCCAAAATAGTCCAGAGTGACAGAGGTTCCAATTTTATGTCGAAGGCCTTTTCTGAGGCATTGAAAAAGTTACGGGTTAAGCATAATATAAGCAGTGCTTATCACCCCCAAAGCCAAGGCGTATTGGAGCGCTATCATGCGTCTCTCAAATCACTATTAAAAGCCTATAGCCTTGAGTTAAAGGGAAGTTGGGAAGAGGGACTCCCTTGGTTAATGCTGGCGGCGAGGGGAGTGGTCCAGGAAAGCACAGGGTTTAGTCCTAACGAACTTGTATTTGGACATAAAGTGCGTGACCAAATGTCAGTTTTGATGGGTGATTTGGATCCATCGGAACAACCAGGCGATGTGGCGGATTATGTCTCTGGGTTTCGGAGGAAATTGTTCCTAGCATGGAAGATGGCTAGTAGTAATCACTGCAAAAGAAAATGAAACACAGGTTTGACAGCAAAGCTGAGATGCGTATGTTCAGTCCTGGGGATCGAGTGCTTGCTTTGCTGCCTATTCCTGGCTCGCCATTTGAGGCGCGATTTTCAGGTCCGTACACTATTAAGCGCAAAACGTCTGACACAGATTACCTTTTGGCTACTCCGGACCGCAGGCGTTCCACGCAACTGTGTCACGTGAACCTTCTCAAGCCCTACTATGACAGAGGTTGTGAGAAGGCAGTGGCATTAGCAGCTGAAGGGGTCCCGTCTCTTCAGGTGGCAGATGAAGATGACGTGGTTGCCCCAGATGAGGCTGTGTTATTGGGAAGGTTAGATAATTCAAGGCAACTCGCTGAATTAGACAAATCTTTGAGTCATTTGAACAGTGAGCATAGCGAGGAAATAAAATCCCTAATTTCTGAATTTTCTTCTTTATTCACTGACAAATTATCCTGTACTGATTTGTTGGAACACGACATTGACATTGGAGACTCACGCCCAATCCGACAGCGTTTCTATAGAGTTTCACCGGAGAAAAATAAAATATTAGAAGAAAGTGTACAGTATTTGCTCTCAAATGGCTTAGCCGAGCCTTCATTTTCCAGTTGGGCATCACCATGTTTACTTGTTCGAAAGCCCGACCTTTCTTATCGCTTCTGTACGGACTATAGAAAGGTAAATGCGGTCACTAAACCTGACTCGTTCCCCTCCCGAGAATAGATGACTGTGTAGACCAGGTGGGGGCGGCCAGGTACGTGAGCAAATTCGATTTGATCAAGGGCTATTACCAGATAGGGTTAACACCACGCGCACAAGAAATTTCCGCATTCATAACGCCATCGGGATTATTCTCGTATAAAGTTATGGCCTTCGGACTCCGTAATGGGCCTGCGACATTCCAGAGGCTAATGAATCGTGCGGTGGCAGGGTTAAGTGGATGTGCGGTGTATCTCGACGACATAGTAGTCTTCAGCGATACGTGGGCTGAGCATCTGGTGCGCTTACGCGTGCTCTTTCAGAAGCTGGTAATGGCGAAGCTCACGATTAATTTAGCCAAGTGCGGATTCGCCCGAGCTACGGTGACATATCTTGGTAAAGTGGTGGGGCGGGGAAAGGTGCGTCCTGTTAGTGCCAAAGTCCAAGCCATCGACGCTTTCCCCTCTCCAACCACCAAAAAAGAGTTGATGCGTTTTTTGGGTATGGTGGGGTACTACAGGAATTTTTGCGTAAATGTTTCCACTGTTGTCTCTCCTCTTACGGATTTGCTTAAAGGCAATAGTAAATTTCACTGGTCTGAGGGTTGCCAGCGTGCGTTCGACAATGCAAAACTGCTATTGAGCTCTGCACCTGTTCTGGCTGCGCCTAGACTTGGTGAGCCTTTCCAACTGCAGGTAGACGCGAGCCAGGTGGGGGCGGGTGCAGTGCTCATGCAAAAGGATGAGCAAACGATTGAACGTCCGGTTTGTTTCTTTTCGCGCAAATTCAACAAGCACCAGATCAATTATTCGGTTATCGAAAAAGAGGCTATTGCGCTCATTTGGGCTTTAAAGCATTTCGATGTTTATGTGGGTGGAGGTGCTCCGGTAGTTGTTTTTTATCGGACCACAACCCTCTCACTTTTTTGAGCTCACTTCAGAATGCCAACCAACGCCTGTTGCGTTGGGCTCTGTTTTTGCAGCCTTATAATATTCAGATTAAGCACATACGGGGTGTAGATAATGTTATGGCGGATGCCTTGTCCCGGGCTCCGTGTGACCCTTAATGTGATCTCTCCCCTCCCTGTCTGTCAGTCTGTCTCTCCTTAAATTGCTTTCCAGGCGCCGGAATTGCTGGATGGCAGTCTGTGGTGACTTGGGTTGGGTCTGGTCTGTTCTGGGGTACAACATCTCCAGGGTCACGGTACTGTTTGACGCGTGCGTGCTACGTTTGAACGTATGAATGTTTTGATGTGTGCGGGTGTGCTGTCTGGTAGTGCGTGTGTTATGGCTGTGCGGCCTTCATCTCTCTATTATGGATTTTTGGTCCTGTGCAGTCTACTGTTTTGAGTTTTCCTGTTTTCCAGAGTCCCATGGATGTGGGCCTCTGTCTTTTGGGGGGGAGGTGTGACGGCTCTGTCGTGCCTCACTGTTGTCGGGGCTGGCTGGAAGAGCAATTCCCTGGCTGACCTGCAGGGGGAGTGCCAAGCGTTTCCAGTCGACCCAGCATGTTCACCTGCTCACCTGTGGCCCATCTGCTGCGATTGGCTGCCTGACGGGACCAGGTATAAAACCTGTCTGGAGAGCGTCGAGGAGGCCCCCTCTCGCCCCCTCTCGTCCTCTCTGGTGTGCTGCAGTGGAGTTCGTCAGATGAGCCCGGAGCTTGTCACGGCCGCAGGAGTTTGGAGTTTCCCTCTTTGTGACTATTTGGACTTTTCTGTTTTATATTCCACTGGGTTCTTTAATAAATGTTATGTTGGGTTGAAAATCCTCATCGTTGGTCTCCCCATTTGTATGTCATGGCTACCTTGAGCCAAGTATTTGTGACACGGACACACAGTGAAACCGCACATTTTAAATCCGCAACAACAGAAACAGCTTGTGGCTCAAGTATATTGTGCACACGGTAAAAATGGCCCTTGAAAGCCGAGTAAGTAATAAAGGTTTTATTACAGTTGGCGCCAACACATTTGAAAAGACAGCGTGACTCATTCCAATGCACTCTGCAATGTTGCACATAGCAACTTAACGTAACCAATTTCTTTTTACAAAAGACACAGGTGATCATTTTTAAAATTTCAAGTGTTTGTCTGTCTCTTTCTGCTTAATAATTACGAACTGATGTACTGAAATATGGAGAATTGCTAACTTAAGCCATTTGCTATTAGCACACATTTTTGCTAGGTCTCCCAAAGAAAGTAAGAAAACTTACCGTGCAAACTTTAGACTTTCCAATTGCGCAGTCACTATAGACCCTGCAAAATCTTGTATGTAGTGTGTCGATTTTTAGTAAAATCTTTTGAAATGAGAAATTTCTGCGATTTCTGCTCTGTTCCGACCCGTTCGCGAGTGGTGTCAGTTGTGTCCGTCAACGAGGAGCTCGCGCCTTTCACGTCTTTCCATTATTATCCAATCAGAGACGAGCTTAACCCGCGCAATTTTAAACTCAAAAATATAAGTATCGGAAGGAGGCGGCTTTATTGCACAGGTATCAGCCTCGAGAGAGGCGCTGTTAGGTCGATTAGCCAGTGATGACGATGCACTGCCCATTACGAGTACAGTATTATGAATATTGTACCGGTATTGGCTTTCTATTTGAATTATTATATAAATAAATATTATTATATAAATAATAATAAAAATAATTGTTGTTGTTATTGTTGCTGTTATTATTATTAACATCAATAATAATAATGGGCTGTAATGCATTCAAATTTAAAGACAAAAAATATATAAAGCAAGGATTAAGATTGAACAGTACAATAGGCTACTAAAAACAATGTCATTATAAGTTTATATTTTTTTAAAATATAAATAGATAGGCAGTAAACGGTTTCATGTTACAATGAAATTTTGTGTGAAATCACATTTGGTTGACCTCAATTAACATAATTTCATCAATGTTAAAAGGAATAATTTTGGTAAAAGAACAAACTTGTGAAGGGAATAACATATAGTTTTTGTATTTAAAAAAAAGACTAAAACAATAGTTTTTGCAATATTTGCACGTCAATTTATCAAAGTTGCTTTGTTATGAGTATTGCAGTATTTCCCGGTTTCTTTTACCAATATTTGTCATTTTAACAAATAAATTCCATTTAAATCACATATTGTTGTAGTAAATCTAACAAAAAATTCTGTTTAATAGTTTACAAAATTTCACAGTGATTTAAACAAAAAATATATGTATTTGGGTTTACAAGATTTTTTTGTAGGGATTTTACAGTGTTTTTATGTACATTTCACGGTCTTTTTTTAGAGTGCAGCCAGGGAAGAGTATACCGCCATTTCTTCAAGTAAATCGTCGTTCGCTCAACCGGTCCAACCATGGAAGCTGATGACTTGACTGACTTCGATCAGGCCATCTCGTTTCTTGACAACTACGGCTTATTTCAGATAATAATCATCCTTCTGCTCAGTTTAACCGCTGCTCCGGTCGGGTTCAGCTCCATGACGGCTGTGTTCGTGTCGGACACGCCGGAATTTCGCTGCAAAGTCTCGCTCGACTCCGCCGAAAACAGCAGCTGGGTCGGAGATTGGGTCTGGGATAGCAGATGTTCCCGGGACAGAGACCACGCAAACTGGACAGGGGACGCAGGACTCAGCAATGGCACTGAGCCTTGCGTGGACGGATGGGACTTCAGCAGCCAGACGCACACCTCTACCATCGTGACTGAGGTGTGGAGTAGCCTAGTTACTTTGTCCGATCAATTTCTTTCAGTTCGTTTTTTTGTTTGTTTGTCTTTTTGACAGATTTTGCCTAAATTATTGTCCACTATTCTCTGCGTTATAGTGGGGGCTGGTGTGTGAAAATGCATGGAAGGTGCCTTTTTCCACCTCTTTATTCTTCGCAGGTTACCTGTGTGGATCATTTATTAATGGCCACCTCTCAGATCGGTAAGCAAATAAAATAAAAACTCAAACAAAAGATTTTCTCAAGGCATTTCTGCACTCCCTGGCTTAAAATTAAAGGAACTGAAAACAAAGGAACACTCCCTTAATGATATAATATACTGGCTTATAATAAAGGCAACACATGCTGTAAGTGTCTATATTAGCTTTATTACCTACTTTCCAAATAATAAGTGGGCTACAAATACATATAGAGCATTTATGATGAAATGTTTATTTTCTCTGCAGTGCATCCTGGAGAGAATGACGCACCATGTGGCCACTCTTCTGTACGACGGCGCTTTAAGTTTAACTTCCATTATAATAAGATGTTGAAATTAAATATTTATTATACACATTTATACAGCATTGGAAAACTTTAAGAATATTTGTCACGTTTTTCCTGCTACAGAAATTATATTAAAACAATTTCCATTTTCATATTTTTTGAAAAAGCTCCATTGAGCCACTAGGGCGGCGCCAAAGAGCCGCATATGGCTCCAGAGCCGCGGGTTGCCGAGCCCTGATTAAGAGCTTTTTGTTGCGTTTGCGCCTTTCGTTTACGTGAGAACGGTGCCCAGGGTGTCCGAAAACACGTGAAACGTTTGCAAACGTTCTCGTTTTCGTCTCCATATTAGCACCGTTTTTAGTGAAAAGTGTGAGACGCGGTGCAAGCGCATTTCCCTTTCAGCCAGATCAAGGTAGCGCGAACCCACAACAGCTGTGTGTCGACTACAGAGCAACCTGTTGGCAACTGTGTTAGGCTTGTTTAGTATTGGTGGCTGTGTTTACGTCTTTGGGCTTGGTCTGGGGTTTTCAAAATAAAAGTGCCATGTCAAACCTTTGTTTGGAGGTTTTCGTACTTTTTAAACAAGATGTGTTTGCTGCTTCCTGGGCCCTCTGAAAGAACTCCTGCACGGATGGAACTGCAGTCTCTTGCTCTTGGAAGGAGGAAGGGTTGGTACCCCAGAGAGGCTTCAAAGGGGGATAATCCAGTCTTGGAACAGGTGAGGGTGTTGTGGGCATATTCCACCCAAGGAAGATGTGTACTCCAGGAAGAGGGGTGAGTGGCGGCCACGCAGCGAAGGGCTGACTCCAGGTCCACAACACCCTCACCTGTTCCGTGACAGTATTGTTCCAATTTGAAGCCTCTGTGGGGTACCAACCACCCCTCTCATTCCAAGAGCAAGAGACTGCAGTTCCACCCGTGCAGGAGTTCTTTCAGAGGGCCCAGGAAGCAGCCCCGCCCAGCCCGGAAACAGACAAGGGAAACACAGACCAGGAACAGAAGTGGAGGGGGAGAGAGAGCACTAGGGAAAACTAACAGGGAGGGGGATCCCTCAACTGTGCTTCTCCTTCAGGTTTCTTCTTTTTCTCCTAGAAGCTTAAATCTAAGATTTTTCTGACCCCATTTTTAGGTCTAAGAACAGAGGGTGTCACAACTGTGCAGCTTGTGAAGCCCTCCGAGGTAACAATGTTGGATTTTGGGCTCCAAATAAACTTTGCTTGAATAAATGATCACCACATTCAGGCCGCTCTCAACAGCTGACGTAAATAGTCTCTGTTGTTGATGGATGTTCTCTATTAAAGGGGTGTGGCCCCTCTCGGACAAATTTTATTTGCATCAATGTTTCTGTGTTGCCCTACACGTGTAATGGGATTTGAGTACTCTCATTGTCCTCACTTTGCTAGTGACGTGGTAGCTGTTCACGTTTTGGTCATCAGAGAACTTGGTGTTGTCCTCCAGGTTTGGAAGAAGGCCGGTGTTGTTTACATGCTTGGTCATCCACGGAGCGACCGCCCTGGTCCAGGCCATCTCTGTCAACTGGATCATGTTCTGTATTCTCAATTGGCTGAAAGGAGTGAGCCAGATTTATTCAGTGTCGATCATTCTGGGTGAGTTAAACACTACAGCAATGTGTCAAGGGGACAGTCATGTTTCATTTGGAGGTTGTTTAGATTCTCCACATCAGAGGTGCTTCAATTCAGTGCTCAAAGGCCACAGACAGATGGGGTTTCTGTCCTACCACGTAGACATCACTTTCACCTGGGACTGGATTTGGGCACCCCCTGGTCTTCATCATCTCCATGTCCATATGATTAAATGCTTCTTGTTCTTTCTTTTTTAAAAACCCGACAATTCAGGTAATCGTCTTTAGTGTTTTTAGCTTTTCTTGATTTCACATTTACGTATGCTGGTTCCTCGTTCTCCTATTGGAGACTTTTCGGTAAACCTCATTTCTGGTCCCATAATATATATATATATATATATATATATATATATATCACTGTATATTTCAGATGTGCATTTGGCTTCGGTCCGGCTCTGGTCAAAACAGTCAAACTGGCCTGTCTCTGTCCGTCGCGACAGAAGCAAGTGTCCTTACTTTTCTGGCATGTTGCACAGCACAAAAAATGAATACAAACACATTCACCTCCCTCCAAAGTCCCAACCACTTCTCCCCTGACCTTTGGCCCTCCTCCCCTCATGCCTCTAGTAGGAAGGTGCAGCTTTTTGTTAATTAGCGTTATTTTTGCTGATTGTTTTCTCAGCTGGGGCTCAGTTAGGGTTGGGGGGGTTGCCATTCCTTGTCATCACTCGCAGACCACTGTGCTAGAGAGACCTGCAGGTGGGGACAGTGGTAGGCAACTGGAAGGGACGCGCTAATGGATGATGGACTTTGATCAAAAATATATGAGAATTGAATATTGATTAATTTCAACTCCCGATCGAAGCTTTTTACATTTTAGTGTGCCATATGCTTATTAGGAGCATTTTAAGAATACAAAAGGAATGTGTAAAAATGCCAGGAAGGTGAGAAGAAATTTACAACAGCTTTTAAAAAAATCTACATGCATGCGATGTGTAATCTTAGTGTCATGCCTGTAATCATTTTTGGAGCAGGGTCTGAGCTCCTTCCCAAGTCCAGCAGGGTGACCTTCAGCACAATAGCCATCAGTCTGGGTTACTGTTTTGGATACATGTTGCTGCCACTCTCTGCCTACTTCATTCGAGGCTGGAGAATGCTGCTGGTCGTCTCTGCCATCCTGAGCTTTTTACAGGTTCCAACATGCTGGTAAGTTGTTGGTCTATTGCCCTGTAAACTATCGACAGATATGTATGCAATACCAGAAAGCTACTTGTTGTGGCTAATGTTGTTGATGACGTTGTGCGCCCCCTAGTGTCAGATTATCGACACTGACATCAAAAGTAGCCTGAAGTTAAAAAAAAAGCCCATCTTACATACTTTGCAGGCTGCGGTCCCTGAAATAAAACTGAGGATGGAAGAAGGTGGTGAGGTACTGGGGGTAGAAAAGAAAGGAAGAATGAAATAGAGGCTTAACATTAGGAGAATCCTGAAATACCAAACTGAAGCCTGTCACATTGATCTCATGACCTCTGCACAGGGTGATCCCCGAGTCCCCCCGCTGGCTTTTGAATAAAGGTCGAGTTGATGAGGCTGAGCTTGTCATACGCAACGCTGCTAAAAGAAACAAAGTTCCAGCTCCCGAGGTCATATTCAGACCTGCTGAGCGCTGTCATACGGTAATACATTCTTTTAAACTCCTGATGCTGGTGAAGATGTTTTGATATTATCACAGCATAATTACAGCACTAATTCAGACTGCCTTTTTAGGAGTGGAATATTACAAACTGTGACAAATGTACAATTTTTAAACACAGGAAAGGAAAAGTGACGACCAGAGGACATATAATTTTATCGACCTGGTGAGCACCACCAACATTAGGAATACTACGATTTTCTGCTGTTCTATTTGGTAATTGTTACTTTTTTCCTAAATATTAGAATAACCAACATTTATTCACAGTTCTACGACGCTGTTGTAGCTTTAAAAATATAATTCTGGAATGTATTTTGTGTTTGTGCAGGATGTGCATTACCTTCGTGTTTTATGGCCTCTCCCTCAACACCAGTAACCTGAATGGAAACATCTACCTCAACTGCTTCATCTCAGCAGCCATCGACAGTTTCGCCTATGTGGCCATTTGGGTGCTGGTTGACCGATTGCCTCGACCCACTCTGCTGTCTGGCACAATGATGTTCAGCGGGGCTACGCTCCTGATCATGAAACTGATTCCTGAAGGTCGGACCTCTCTTTCGCAACATTGTCAAACGTGGACACGCTGAGGTGAAGTCACACATGTCCTGTTTGTCTGTCTCAGACAATACGATCGTGTTGCAAGTGCTCGGCTTGGTGGGGAAGATTGGTGTTGGTAGCGCCTTTTCCATCATCTTTCTGTTTGTCACTGAGCTGATGCCCACTGTGGTCAGGAACATGGGCATGGGTGTCGGCGCTACCAGCGGATTCCTCGGCACAATGATCTGTCCATACATTCTCTATACGGGCAAGTCTTTCCATAGATTAATAGCAGCCTAACTTTCCTTCACACTGTGTCTACAAAAGGAGTGTTCTTAGTAAAGGTTGTCTCATGACATCCTGAACAACTGGTTGTTAATTAGACAGGAAAGATGCAACATTCCCAGTTTGTCTAAATGATCCACGTTCTGCTTTGTTTGCAGGTGTGTACATGAAGATTTTGCCATTTCTTATTTTTGGTGCAGCTTGCATAGTGGCTTCGCTTCTCAGTATGTTGCTGCCGGACACAAGATACAGCAAACTTCCTGACCTTATCAGCGAGGTCAAACCCATCAGATGGTAGGTGGCTGAGTGAGATTACAAAACAATCATTAACAGAACATCTCAGTGATTTATTGAAATTTATATTTATATTTTGTGTCTTTTGTTTCCCTTTGTGCTTTAAAGCTGTGGTTGTACAAAGAGAAGAACTTGAGAGAGTGTGGTACAAGAGTAGGAGATAAAGGAACGATCCGAAGAAATGGTGCTGCTGAGAGACTCTCTGCCTGCTCATGCTTGTCACATAAACTTGATTATGATTATGATTCTGAAAGAACATTTTCAAAGAACAGTCCTCAAGGTTTTACATACACGTTTTTTTACACGTGTGATGTGTTTTTGGAGCGGTTTGCACTTTTCCCTTTGTCTGCGATGGTTTTCTAGGAGTGCAAGAGTGAGGCTACTTTTATCTATTGGTAATATTATGAAATGAGTAGCATGGAGTCCTTTATATGTGCAATGCTGAAGATTTTTTAAGAAAAAATGCTTGAGTACTTTAAAAAAAAAAAAACATCTTTTTTTTCCTGTTTCAGCTTTCATATTTTTAGTGTTTAAAAACTTTTTTTGGACCAAATTCCAGTTTAATCACAAGCAAAACAAGGGTTAATTTGCCTGAATTGACACAGCCTCATTTACCATGTTGACCACTGTGATCCTGGGTATGGGTAATTTTGGCAACACGACAAATGCTACCAACAACATAATAATAATGGCAGCATTTCAAATGCAACTTTTCGGCACTTCTCCTACATATTTAACATTAAAATTATGACTATTTCGTTTGATGCTGAGTTGAAAATGCAGATCGTTGTATGGCAAACAGCAACACGAGGAGTGATCGTATTCATGCTTAATTGTCTTACCCATGTTTTCCCAGAAGAGGGTAGCATATCTTAAAAATATGCATTTCCAATCAAAGTCGAGCGTCTGCGCCTCTGCAGCAAACTTAAAAATGCGTATATTGAAAAGATGGGATGAATAAAGAAGCCAAACGATTAATCTGGTTCCTTTATTTGCACTAAAAATGAAACGTCCTCCCTTGAATGTCAACTGGAGGCTGCAAGTGTGAAGCCTTGAGCTCAGAGAAAGGCATGGAGTTGCGGCATGTGGAGAGCAGCGTTAATGGGAGGGGGCCGCTGCAGAAAAACAGGAAAGTCTGCAGTCATTAATATGCAAATATGCAAATGAGGGAGTCATTAAGATTGGGCGTTTGTCTATGGCGTTTTGATTGCTATTGAATTCGGATCCACAAGAAAAGGAGGAGCCGGTGTGCTGGAAATGAGAAAAGAAGAAAAGGGAAAACATCATTCTCTTTTTGGATAGAGCAGAAAGTATTGTTGTTGAATGGCATGAAATAGCAACTATTCAAGGACATAACCCAACCACCAGAGCGAAACAGGTTTCTGTGTATTGGAAGGGGTGTGACAGGCTCCCATTTAAATATTCAGTTTTGTTGTGATGAGGGTAAATTATGGAGTATGCTTTAATCCCCGTCAAATATGGGCTGATAGTTCATCCTTGACAATAAAGCACCTCCCCTTCCCTCATTTTAAATAAAGGCACATATAAACGAATAATCACAAATGATATGCTTGAAATAATTGGAGGAAATCACTATTTGGCCCCCCTTTTGACTTACCCTTCATAATGCACTGTGTTTGTCCAAATGCTGGACAAGTGATTGCACTTATCTAATGATTCAGCTTATATAATAAGCAGGATTTGCTGGAAAGTGTGTGTCAAATGGGATTTCTGTAACATCATTATATTTACATGAAGTACATTCTTCAGCGTTTGACCCAGAGCCGTATGCACATGCAACTCAACTCAAATATTTGGATCATGGTGCTTGTGGCTGATCCTGGTCCTGCTGGGGTAAGTGTACGATGAGAGTTGGAGCTCATGAGTGTGTTTGTGTGTGACAGAGGGGGCTGTATTCTTCACAGGAAACAGGAAACCAAAAGTCATAACAGGATGCCCCAGGTTTTCATACTGTACCTGATGCGTGGGTGACTGCACGGGGGTAACCCATTTACCAAGTGGTTCTCTTCTAGAAGAAGAGCTAGGTGGAGAGGAGGGTGCACATTGAGGGGTTAGGAAAGTGGTGTTTCACTCTAAATATAGATGTGTGCGTGTGTATGTGCATGTCTGTGTGAGCACGGGGGCCTGTGCTTGTGTGTGTGTGTGTGTGTGCGTGCGTGCATGTGTGCGTGTGTGTGTGTGGTGTTTTCCTCTACAACCCTAGAGTTGCTGTGCTTTGCTGCTGTTTGTCCTACTTTTTAAGAGGCGACAGAATAAACAGTATTTGATGTTTTGCATTTGGCTGTATGATTTGATCATTTCAATGGCAAATGTACTGTCGGGGCTCCAGCAGTTACCAGCTTTATTACTGCTGCTGATTCAGTCAACTGAATTGTTGCTGGAATGCTGAGTTATTGCAGCCTTACTCCTGCATCTACATTATAAAATGCAAACCATCATTTGGGTGATGATTTTTTTTTTTGCTTTGGATTAAAAGCGCAATATGACCGCTCAAATTTGTTTATCACTCCCATCATTGACAGCTTGCAGGTTTGTGCTTGAGTTTCATTTGTAATGTATGTCAAAGTGTGTGTGTGCTTGTACATTTACGAACCACACGGTGAGTGGTGGAGTTTTCTCATGAAGCCGAGGCAGCAGATGTTATTTAGGTTGTTTCTTCAACCATCTCAGGGTTTCTTTTGAAAACAGTCCCATTAACTGAGGATTTCTTTATATAACAACCACTGTTTATTCAGCAGGGCCCTTCTTATTCAAGACAGCTTTAATGAAGGAAGTGGCACTTATTATTATTATAATTATTATAATTTATAAATTTTTCTTAAAAGGCGTATTTGCAGAATTCACGAGATGGACACGACAGTAGAATCAACACATAACTTCAGACTCCATGCTTGGTGTAACTGAACGGGTAAAGGACAAACACACACGCACAATCACGCGGGCGCGCACGCGGTCGCGCGAGCACGGGCGCGCGCCAACATTCAGCAAAACTACGGCGCAGGGAACCCTTATGCAAAATAAGACTGTCCGGTTGGACGGTTTATCTGTCAATCTCATTTTCTCGAAATCCAATTGGTCCTCCTTCCGATATTATCATTCCATCTCCTCTTGCATCGACCACAGACTGGAGGGTTTTCCGCTGTCCTCGTCCGCTAGGCGACATAGATCCCCGCGAATCGGGGCACGGGTCGTTTTATGTCTCGTTTATTGCTGTGACATTTTGGTTATTGAAGATATTCATCGCTTCAGCACAAAGACTGCGGAGCCTACTGTGCTCGCGTCCTTCGTTTCATTTTGGACTGGACACCATTGATATTTCAACGTCCATATCCTCCTGTAGGCTCAGGCTGCGTTGCGGAGTGATACTCGGAGTAAGTCGACAATGTGGAGGCTGCTAAAATGTCTACTTGGAAAATTAAATGGTTAGACTTTCTCTCACGTTAGGCAACGGTGTTAGTAAGAGAGGTATGCTTTGTGTTAGAAGCGCTTTTTTGCTTTCGTGACGAAGACAACGGCGAGGCGGCGGAGGAGCGGTTCCCTTTCTTCCATTTTCATCAAGCCCACAGCCCGGACCACGGGGAAGGATTCTATCCCTAACTTTGTTTTTCTTTCTACTTCAGCCGCCAATTACTCCCCGTTGGATGGTACATAATTCCACCCAGGTAAGTACGCCGACAATACACGCTCCCTGCGAGTATTTGCATATCAAATAGAAGTTGTCTGACGCGTTGGTGGCGGAGTAGCATCAAGTTTTAAGCGCATCGTTCAAGTTGTCTCGAGCCACACTGGGAAAGGGGGCTCGCGGATTTTCGTCTCAGGCACGAGCTCTGCTCAACTGCTGGGTATTACTAGCTTATATGTGATGGAAAATACTTCTTTGTTTACTTCAGCGGGTTATAACGGCACAATAAATGCGCATACTACACGTCTCGTCTTCTTACTGCTTAGTTTTTTTTGTACGTACGACAAGCCGTAGGTTTAATGCCACGAAACGAACACAATCGGATGTTATTTGTCTAATGTTAGCTAAGAACACCATTCCCGGTTATTGCTAACCCTCTGAAAACGTATCAGATTGTCGTTGCTGTAATGCGATTTTATCGTCGGACACTGTTAAATATAAACCACGCAGTAAGAAAAAAGAAACATAATTCTAATTGGAAGTGTTTATTTGTATTTTTTTCCTCTTCCCGGCTACCATTATTACCATCCCGAACGCACCGTCTCCTTCACAACCAGCAGAATTCGAAGCCTCTCTGTCGTTATTTACAAGGCATTAAAAACACAATCGATCATCTCTTCTTAGATATATTTTAAAATTGTCATTCGGCTAATTTGAGTCATTTATAGAAACTTTAATGGTCCGGGTCTTTGTGTCCCGGTCTGCTCCTCGACGAGGTGAAGGCAGGCAACAGGTTTTGGGTGCTTTAAAGCATTCTGAGGGGTTTCACACCAAAGACCCCCCGAAAACATGAGCTTTGCAGCAATATTGGTGTTCTCTTTGGCTGTATCTACGGTTGTAAAACTATTAACGACGCCAAATGGTCCCTCTGAAGTTGGGGGGTGCTCAAGACAAGTTCCATTTGTTAGGAGGGGCCACAACACACATCCCCCATTTTGACCTCAACTCGGTGATACTGCAATAAGTAGATTTGCTGGTGTTATTTTTAGGCTTGTGTGTTGGGGCATTTTCACCAGTTATTCCTGCTGGAATGTCTATTTAATTGATTGAATCATCGAGTTTTATCCATTTTGTGAATTGTAGTTGCGTTTGGCTCTATGAATGTATTGAGGTGGTTCACAATATTTCCAGGACTTATGAACCAAATATTTGGAGCAATAATGCATTTGTATTGAACAATGTGCTTGGTAGCCCACCTAAAGAACCAGTATCCTGTTTGTAGATTTCTGCATGTTATGAATAATTAAAAACTCAGCATGGAGCTCAGGCACGGCCATTATCAGTATCCCCTTAATCCTGATTTTTGCATGCCTGTGCATTAAGCCTATACTGTATCTGTACATCATCACCAGTGACCACATGCCGACCACCGACACTATAACCCGGAATGTGTAACTACACGTTACACAACGCAGACCACAGCAGCTGTGATTGTGGTTCTTTTCCCAATATGTATTCCTTTTCATTTCCTGCTGTGGACCAGCCAGAGAGGTCTGCTAATGTTTAACTTTTCCTCATTTCTTCCTCCCATTGTAGAGATTACCAGCTGGATGCCGATTTTAACAACCCACCGCTCACCAATATCAACCCAGACAAACAAACACATGCACAAGTTTAAATTCCCTCAATTGTGTATGGAATGTGTGCATTTTTAAGTCTGCGCCAAAATTTACATCCATCTTTACTCATAGGCAGTTGCAGACAGGAATGTGACTCAGCTTCACCGTTCCTTTGTTTTATTGTTGGCTCACGCTGTTACGTGTATGGGATGCAGTCATAGGTCGTTAATTTAAAAAAAACAAAAAAACATCTATAGGCAAAAGTAGTTGGTTGTTCTAAAACTGTATAACCGTTTATAACATTGCCTGCTTTGCCGACATTAGCTTAGTAGCTCAGATATCCTAGCCTAACTAGATTTAGAGTTTACACTTTAATCTTTAAATATTTTAAAATGTAATCTATATTACACATGTCAAATCTGAGGTTACAGCGTTCTTAAAACACTCCAAATATTTCCCTAACGTAACTCTCAAGGGTAGACTGTGTTCAGGCTTTTGTCAGCTACACATTCCATTCATAAATAGTGATGGCTTCTCTTACAGATCGTTAGCTTGATTGTAAGTTTTATTTCAGAGGTCACGGAGCTTGAATCAGCCAGGAAATAAGCGTTTGTGTCATTTCTTTTTAAAAAATGAGTCAGCAGCAATTATTTTCAGTCATCTGCATTAGCTGCCGTTATGTTTTATTGTTGGCGCTGATCGTCATCGACACTGCTGTTTCAACAAATGACGTTTAGTACCTTTTACCCTCCCACCCATTATGTATCAGTTGATTAATTTTACTATTGTATTCATCTGTTTGTAGTTGCTGACTGAGACTGAAAGGGCCGTGTAAACAGCAGCAGAGGATGGCTGCAGTGGAAACAGACAAGGAGCTCAACGATTTGCTGGATTTCACTGCGGTAAGATCCCTTATGAGAGCGATAGAATATATTGTAATTTAATGTCATACTCCTAAAAGGATGAGACGTGTTTCTGTTTTGGATGTGCTGAGGGAGATGATTACAGGCCCTGCTCTTTATACTGTAAATGATCAGAGACTCTAATTGATGACCTGTTTTCATTTAAACACAGTTTTATTTAAATGCTTTATTGAAAACACAAGATTGTACGGCAGCACTTAAGAAAAGTGAAGTTGCCTGATTAAAAAAATGTCTATATTATGCGGTGAACCTTTTATGTCGCAGGACTGTATGTTAAGCCCGTCACACAGCTGGAAGATGTGCTGTATTTTGCTGTTGCAAGCTATAGAATAAATTACATTTTCTCACTAATTTAACATAAAAACTGTTTTTCCCCCCGCTGATTTTTAGATGTTTGAGCTTCCAGTTTCAAATGGCAAGAACCGACCAACAACACTTGCCAGTCAGTTTGGAGGTTCAGGTAAATGTTTTTTTTATTTTATTTTATTTCACTTTTCTTTATAATAAACCAAAAGTCAGTATAATCACACATATCCCTTAATGTGTGGTGTTATGACACTTAAACTACCTGATAGTCTTTTGGATGATGTAGGCAAGGAAATTGTCACAACTGTCATAAGATTGAAGACAGTTTTGGCCTGTATTTCAGAAAGAAAGTTAAAAATAAGCAGTCTGTCCTCTGTGTTTTCTCTGCTACATTAGTCCAGTAATGTCGAGGCTTGGTGAAAGACACAGAGGGGGTCAGGGGGTAACTGGGTGTGGTATAGGGCTCTGTTTCTTCCAGTCCCTTGGGAGGGGCATAAATATTCTGTTGTCAGGGCGAGGTGTGTTTCTAGAAAAGATGAATGTTGATTTTGGTCAATTCAGTAGTTTCCCATGATATTGTGCTTTTCACCTTGAATTTATGACGACTCAAACTCTATCACCAAGAGTAGATCTTAATGTCTGCTAAATGACTAATACAAAATGATTAAAAGAAGTGCGGCCATTGAAATTTTAGATATAGACTCATATCTGCTCTGTAGCAACATGTTTAAGGCAATAGGGGAAGTACCGAGCATGTGATTGGATGGCAGATAGCTTGTATAATAGCAAATTTCCTTGGATGTGATTATGAGTTATTACACTGTGCAAATAGGAAAAACTACAGCTTCATGTTATATCCATGCTATTCATTTCCTCCCACTCATGATTACATATATACCCACTGTAGCATTACACCGTGTGTCTTTCCAGGCCCTTTCACTACTCGGCTCAATTCATAATAAGTGTACTTTCATTTTTTGGTCTTGTGAAACTGAGAATCCTAAATATATTTTTCAGGTTTAGTATGAGCTGAAATGCAGAAGGGAAGAAGTTTCAAATTTGCATGAAGTGTTCCATTTTCACACAGATGTGCCAAATTGAAAAAACCAAAAAACAACTCAGCTACATTGGCTTTACAAAGAAATTTCCACATTATAAATGAATGTTATTTCACTGTCTCCACGTGAAGTCAAAAGAGAGTCTTTGTTATGGTTTTAAGTGCACTTTTGTGCAAAAAAGTCGTCTGTGACTCACGGGTTGAAACGCCCGAGCCTGCATTGTTGTACAGTGTTTGCTGTTTTATTAACAGCGAACAGCCTGTTGGGATTTGACCTGACTTCATCCTTTGTGTCTGTGTGACTCACTTTGCCAAGGAAGGAAGAAGGTCTGTAGACAAAAAAAAGGCCCACTCAGAAAGACCCGAGGCTGCGTGCTGTAAAAACCGAGACATATCTACAAGTCCAGTCAATGGATCTGCAAGAACACCGTATGAGTCAGGCTGGAAGTCTGTTCCCAGAATCTTTGCCTGTGTAATTATAGACCAGCCTCGGTTAAAGGGGGTGTTGCATGCTGGGAGGAGATGTGAACTGGTGTCTACCAGTTTCTGATGGGACTCACATTGATGTTTCCTTTCCCGGTTGTGAAGGTGTTTGAGAGCTGTGCACTACCAGTGCTTTGTTGGGGTGGAAAATAAACAAATGGATTCTATCGTCGCATCTCTTTTATCTGTGTTTCTGCCGGCGTCTCGTGTGTAGATCACAGTTGTCACAGCCCTCAGTGCAGCGGAACCATCATTCTGTTCTTCTGCTGATTCTGACATGATTCTAGTCTGCCTCTGTCCCCTCCCCCTCCCCGCTCGGCTTTTTAATTAGACAACAAAACAAAAATATGAATATTCATAGACCGGGTTCATTAATATGCACAATTATGCAAATTAGCACACAATTAAGCTTCAGCTTTCCCCAAGAGATGTTGTGTTGCAGTTCCAGAGAAGAATGAGGGAAGGGGGACAGTGAAAATTTCTGCTTCGCCAACCTTTAAAACCGCCCGCATTCGAACATGCTGCGGTGTCAGAGCTGTAGTGGTCTGGCCTTGGGTAACATGTGTCAGCCGTGTCAGATAGAGATCTCTCATTGGCAGCTAGGTGATTGTATGAGCCAAATCTTACAGCCTGAATAGTAAATGACTGTTGCCATGGAAAATGTAAGGGAGTCAGGGAGTGAAAATTGTTGACGATGATACTGGGAGTGTTAATTATTCAAACTACCTACAGCTCATATTCATTCTATAAGACAGCATCGCCACTCTGCTGTCTGAGCTGTAGACTGAGCTTGTGTGGACATTAAAGCGGGGCTCTTTAATTATATAATGTTCGTTTTTGCAGCGTTGTGGAAGAATGTGTTTTTCTGATGAGAATGAAGGAAAACGCAGTTCTTTGTCTTGCAGGTATAGATGAGAGGAGCGGCTCCAATCCCTGGGGGCAAGGCCAGCCCAACAGTCAATCGTTTAACCAGGGAAGGGTAAGATCTATCCTCATCTATTGTAACAGTTCATCTAACTCTGTAGGTACAATCGCGTCAGTCGTGGCTTTCACAGTTCCGTGCGTTTTATAGACATTTACGCAGGATTACAACCTTCAGATTCTGCAGGTTTGTCATTTTTATTGAGTTAATGTAAAATGCAAATGAAGAACACGCGGTCAGTTTAAATTCACAGTGTTGGCAGTCTGCGTTGCTGCACACGCTCAGTAAATTGTGAGAATGGCTAGACCAGCGTTTCCATATACATCGGCACATTTTCATCACTCAGGTTGCAAATTAATCAAGGTAATGGATGTATAGTTGCACCATAGTAAACCTGGAATTACCGGAGTCTCCGATATTTTTTTCATCCTAAAACTGGGGATCATTAGGCCTCCTAGGCTTGGTATTAGTGTGTCATGGGAAGCCAAGTTGGATAAACTTTATTGATTGATTCACATCAGCACACAAGGGCTTCTTCCATAATTGATTTGATGTTTGGTGGGGGTGCTAATAGTGGGATTTATTTATTTTTTGATTCACTTATTTCCCTGCTGGCTGTCCCTCAGGGTTATGGAGAGGAAGGCCTTTACACTGAGCAGGAGGGCATTTCCTCTGCCCCCATGTTTGGACCAGGGATTGTTGGTAAGTGTCATTTAACTGATCTTCTAATAAAAGTTGGCAGAACAGACAGATTTATTATATGAATTTATTTGTATGAACGACAAAAATTATTGGATGGAACAGTCTCGGTAGAAACTCGTCTACCTCTGTTAGCCAAATTATATTATTGCTTAGGTAGCAGCAAGTAATCCGGGAGGCTGTGGAGGAGGGGTTTGTTTGTGTGTTGCAGTTAGTCTGTTCAGGTTGGGAGGGGGTTGGGGATGTAAAGGGCACTCATGCACAAACAGGGCTCTCCCCTGGGACGGGGCTAGCCTATAGCCCATTTCTGTTTAACTGTCATTGGAGGGGACATGCTTGGTACAATTGCCCTTCAACATTTATAATGGGCCGATTTGTTGTTGTTTTTGCTGTCCACCGCCATAAATATCTCACAAGATCACATAGTAGCTGCACACATGGCAGATGGATGCCACAGAAATGGAGGATGGGCAGACTGTTGGTGAATATTAACATTAATGCCTAATTTTCACAATCAAGACCTATTTGGCTTCTTTCCCTTTCAGGAAAGGTTGACCGAGGGCACTATTCCTCCTTTACTTCTCAGGTAAGTCTTTTCGAAAACACAATATTGAGAAATTCTGAACACCCCTTGTATTTGTAATTTTCCCACCTCATACGTCTTTTCTTTGACATCCTTTGACAGGGCTTTTTGCCCAGTGAAATACCCATGCCTAGTCCCAACACCATCTCTCCATCTGGCCTAAAGTCCAACTCCCAGTTTTATCCTTATGAGGGAAGCAATCCTCGCAGGAGGCCCCCACAGGACCTCATTGGTAAGACTGTAAAGGACCATTTCTAGCATAGTGTTGACATAGTCAGTCCTCACAGGTTGCATACAAATCTATTTATAAGCGATATAACTCAGTATATCATTATTTCTGCTGCCGGGTGTGCACACAGGAATTCCTATTTGGCTTACATAATGGAAATGGAATAGCTGCGAGTTCTCAGTCAAGAGTCTCTGAATAACATAAATAACTATGATACTTTTTGATGTGACATTATTGAGTGGTCACAAGACTGGGCATCAGTCCCATCAGTCTTGGTTGCACTCTGCCATAAGTCAGATCTTTTTTTTGTTGTTTTGCATAGTTACATGATGTCATTGTGTCTTCTTTCTCTCAGAATCACAGCCAAAAAAGATCCGGAAGGTTCCCCCTGGCTTGCCCTCTTCGGTGAGTGTTGGCATCCAGAAATATCGCTGCCCTGAAGTGTATCTCAACACATAAATCAGCCCACGGAGGCCGATTCCATTTTGCTTTTTAAGCCTTTCCCTGCCCACAAAGCAGAAGAAGAACTGCTTTACGGGACATCCAACCAGTCCAGCTGCGTATCTTCACCACTGATTTAAAAAAACAAAAAAAATGAAAGGAAGAGAAACAAACCGCTCATTCAGCCAGTCACTCATTTGCAGCATGTATTTATAGCATGTTGTGTTTGTAGGCCCTTTACTTTATGGCCACATTTCTTCCTGCCTGCCAAATCCTCTCAGGGAATTCATCCCAAAGTTTGAGGGTTCTTATTGTGCCTCATTTCTTTCTCTCCCACATTTGCTCTCTGGACACCCTATTTCCGCCTCTTCTGTTCCCCTCCTCAACCACACATCCACCCCATGCCCGCCTTCCCCCCTCCTCCCGCCCCCGTCCTCCCTCCCCCATCCCTCTATCCCAGCTGCCAGTGGAGTTGGCCACCCTCCAGGATTTGGCAGATGGTTCAGTAATTAGTAGTGCATCTCTCCCTTCCCTCTTTTCCTCTCCCTTCTTTTTCTCTCTTTTTTTTCTCCGCTTAATCAAATTACAGAAGAAAACTTCAGTTCATTTGGTTTTGAGTTTTGCAGATACATTGAATTGCTCAGTCTGTAAGAGAAATGATCTTAAATGAACATGATATGATGGCTCTCGGCTTGTTTTGTTTTTTTAATGGCCATCAAATAAAAGTGCACATCCCACTATGGGGCCACATCTTGCTGTGGTAAATAATAAAAAATTACGCACATAGGAACTATTTTCAGTGCATTTCTGTTAACAATTTCTAAATGTCTTTCTGAGGTAATAGCTAAAACCCCAATAAAATCACTGAATGTTCTCAAACTGCATATTACGCAGCACTCTAGTCTGCCGGAATGTTGCACCTTTGAGTTCATCAGTGAGGCTGGGGCTTGAAATTAAATTCCTGCTAAACAATAAACATATATTTATGTACTGCAGTATGTTTATAAACACAGAGTTAATCTAATTTTACCTGTTTTTTTCTGTAGGTGTATGCACCAGTCTCAGGAGAGGATTTTAACAGGGACAGTGTCGGCTACCCAGCCCCAAAGACAGGAAATGTGTACCCACCACCTTTCTACATGCAAGGTCAGTGAGTCACAACAAGGTTTGCAATTGAAAGACTTATCTGACCATGGCACTCTTAGAGATCCTGAAGCATTATCTCATTGGCATTATGGCTATTAAGCTATTTGGGTCACCAAACTATCTTTCTGGATAGACGTGCCGGTGGCGCCTGGATGCAGGGAATTACAGCTGAATGAAGTCATCACAGTAATGTGACATGGCTCATATGTGGCCTTTATTGACTTCACATTATCTCTTCATCTCACACACACATACACACAAACAGAAGGCCTCCACCCACCCTCCCATCCATGGGGCACTGCTAGGTCGATGGTCCAGCAGGGTTATTCTGCAATGGTGGGAAACTCCCCCCATTTGAGTCAGCATGGTCCCTTCACTGCCCTCAATCCACAAGACAGACTGGTGAGCTATGCCTTCACACTTTGGATGTATATTTAGACCTAAGGATAGCTTAAGGGCTTTTTTTATAATGTTATTTATCAGTCATGAATGAATAATTGTTTTTCCTTTGCTTTAAGAAACCACAGCCGCTGCCTCTTTCCCCTCAAAACTACCCCTTGCAGGGCAGTGAAGTGAACGGAGCTCACCCTGCTGGCCTCCACTCTGGCTCCAACAGTTTTGGAGTCCCCAGCCACACACCCCCTGTCTCTGGCACAGACACCATTATGGGTACATTTTTTAATTGTGCCATGTTTTCTTTGTGCTTTTGTGCAGTACATGTAGATGTATAAATAAAATGTTGGTTTTTTTAATTTCCAAAAGCTAATCGTGGAAGTTCAGGAGATGAGATTGGAAAGGCCCTTGCATCTGTAAGTAACAATTGAATATAAGACTGTAAATACCACACAGGCTCCTTATGAGATTGTCTTGCACCCTGAAAATATGAATAAATTCTAAACACAAACATTTTTGGACAGATATATCCCTCAGACCCAAATGGTAACACCTTCCCTCCATCTCCTGCTACACCTGCTGACTCCCCACAGGCTGTTTCAGGTAGGATCTTTAACTTTTAATTTTCCATAAGACATCCTGTTTGGTGATCAAAACTGAAAAGACCGATTCTCTACGTTGGTGTAGCTCCATCTGTTGGGGGAAAATGAAAGTAAAGCATTGTTGCTCCCTTTATTTATATTTCATGTGATTTTAATTTTCCTTTCAAGGATAAATTGAGTTGTCACTAGCATTGACTGTATACTGATGTTTAATATGATTATTATTATACAATTCTGAATAAGTAATAAAGCACAGATGTGGGGCTTAATGGTCTTTTATACAGGCTTGGCTAGCCTTAGTTCAGCTGTGGTTGCAGACTTTCTCAGAATCCATAAACTTGTATTTGAAAAGGCCCCTTTTCCACATAATCTATAGATGTTGTATTTCGTTATTATGATTTTGTCAGACCATTATAATAATTTCCTGGAAATATGATATTGTAATGATACCAAAATGCCACTGCTGGCATTGAAAAACACATAGCATAGCATCTCTCTGGAACATTGTCACTGGTGCCAGAGTTGATACAAATTCGAGAGAGGAAGGGAAAATGCAGTATGCAAAAGAGAGGTGTACTCACTTCCCCCATTTTTCTGTTCACACAATTACGTAGAACTCAGGAAATACTGCCGGTAGTTTATGCAAAGGGAGGAATGAGCACACAGTTTCACGTCATTTTAATACTAGTACTGAGACAGTATGAGATGTCAAGCATATTCCAACTCAATCCATCATGGCTTCCTGTTAAGGTTGAAGGTCAGCTTAAAATGAAATGTAACATAACTCTAACTGGGCCCTTTTCTTGGTGTTAACATGTCTGTAGCACCTACTGAGAGTATTCTCAGTTCTTACCCTTTGATCTTTTTTAGGCTCTGCCTCCCAGTGGACTCGGTCCTCTGGCCAGACCACACCTTCCCCCAACTTTGAGAGTGGAATCCAGTCCATGGTGAGTCAGCTCATCTAATTTATGTCTTGCCTGAATGCAATGAAGGAGATGATTGCCAACAGTCTTTCAGATGCTGCTCCTCTCGAAATTATTACATATTCTCTATTTTCTGCAGGCTAGTAAACTGGAGGATCACCTGGACGAAGCCATCAATGTTCTTCAGCGACATGCCAGCGGACAAGGAGGATCAAGTCTGGCTGAAATGCACAGTCTGCTGTCATCTAGCATGGGTTTACATCCAGGCTTTAACAGCGCTGCCCCTGGACTGGCCAGTCGCCTTCTAGGACTGGTAAAACATATCAACACACAGATTAAATTTTAAACAAGAATTTAATGTAACTAGTTTGTGTTTGGTGTATTAATCATTTACAGCTGCAAAAGCCAAACCATAATTAACTAATAAAGTAATTCTTTGATATCTATTGTTCTACAGATAACCAATCACCCTGAAGACTCTGGTCTGCCCTCTGGTGGAGGACTCATGCACGGTCATCATGGCCCAGCATCTGTCCAGTCAGGCTCACAACCTTCTGGTGAGCCTCAATGTTGCTTTACACTCATGTCAATAAGTGAGGTTATATTTCTACATCTACATTCAATTAATAGTTTTGCCGTTATGCTCCCGAACTCTCTGTGCAGGTCTGTCTGGAAGCATAAACCGCTCAGGTGGTGACGTCAAACGAGAGGACAAGGAGGACGATGAGAACCGTTCTGTCGCTGATAAGTCAGAGGACGAGACAAGAGACGTGAACAGCCATCTTAGAACAAGGTGTCTAAAACATTTGTGTTGTACTGTGGCAATTGTGCTTTTGTTTCATTTTAGAGACACATATTAGTGTTCACGTTAACGTTATGATTAAACTAAATACAGGAAGTGAGAATATGGTGCCAGTCAGCCCTGCAGCCTCCTACACCAGCCGTGGGTTACAATAAACTTTCTGTTTAGAACTTCATTTATGGAATTTCTTTGACATTCTTCTAACTAAGCTCCATAAAAGTTACTCAGTCTATTACTTTTTTTACTGAAAGCCTTTTCTATTAAAAAAAGGTTGAAATTGTTTTATGTTCAATTAACATAATCTGCTGCTCAGAAGAAAGCGGAATGTTTAGTTTTAACTTTAACATCCTCTCATAATTTGGTACAAATTTTTCAATGCCTGTCTTACTCTTTGGTAATTTCACATCACCTTTGCCAAGTAATTTTCAATGAACTGTACCCATGTCTGCTTCCCTCCTCATCTACCATTGGCTCATAACTAGTCTCCAAGGTGATGATGATGATGATGAAGATCTGCCAGTGGAGGTTAAGGCTGAGCGGGAGAAAGAGCGGAGGTTGGCAAACAACACCCGCGAGCGGCTTCGCGTTCGGGACATCAATGAGGCTTTTAAGGAGCTGGGCCGCATGTGTCAGCTCCATCTGAGCGCTGAGAAACCACAGACCAAATTGGGCGTACTGCAACAGGCCGTTAACGTTATACTCAACCTGGAGCAGCAAGTTCGAGGTCAGTGGGTGTCCAGAGAGGAAGAAGGAAGAGGAGGAGCTTCTTTATAAGCCGCAACTCCCACACAGCTTCATTTCTTGGCTTCTTGACATGTCTTGCTAACAGTTCAGCACCAATTTGGATTAACTTACATATATCATCACTCTCTACACAATCATTAATAAGTGAATAATTTTTTTGAAAAGTGGGTACAAAGAAGAGGGAAATGAAGCTGTGTACCTTTTCATGTGCTCCCTCTGCTGTTCACCTTGTGTTTTTCTTCTAACAACACATACACACATGTCCCATGCAGTATGTGTTGTACAGTCGACTTTTCTCTGCCTCTCTCTGACTGGATGAACAGCCTATCTCTCTCATGGCTTATGCTGACATGTATTTGTTTTCTTTTATTTTAATGGTTCATTTTTAATACAACAGCTTCCATGTTTCTTTCTGCCTTCAGCGTCAGCAGAACTGTTTGCTGTTATTAACCCGTTACTGCCGCGTGTCTGTGCTGTCTGTCTTAGCCTGTAAACATTAACCTTTTAACGTTGCCAGCCTGTTTCCATGCAGTCACCTGTCTGTCCACCGCACCGCCCTATCATTTTCTTTTCAGATGACAACAGAGACCGCTTCTTCCTCACGTTGAGACAAATACATCTCCTGCAGATGTATTTAACAACACCCCCTCAGTCCTTTTTTTCCCCACTTTGGCTGTGTCTGTGTTGGCAGAGGGGGTCGCTTCCTCTTTCTCCCTTCTCATTACTTCTGTCTTTCTGCTGGACAGTGGTCATATCCTCTACAACTTCCATTCCTGGACCTCAGTGACTTCCTAGAGGATCAATGGTTTTGTTGTAGGAGCAGCAGGTTGAAGGATATATCTATTTATTTATGATTCTTCATGATTCCGCCCGCTCTCTCTCCTGCACATGGACCACTCCACTGGAATCTTCAGCACTTTCCCTGGATTGAGCACTTGTACTTGACAGTATACGTTAAGGAATAAATACAGAATATCATTAAGGGCACTGACGAGTAACACTCGTAAACACCAAATTTTAAACTAGTCCAGCTTCAGCTTCAGACAAAAGAACACCCCCATGCAAGGGTTGCGTTCTGGGTTTATTAACCAACCCCTCCTGCCGACCTCTCCTCCTGGCTGCAGCATCATCCAGGTGACCGACGAGAACCTCACGGCCGAGGAGAAGGAGCAGAGGGAGCGTGAGCGGCGGCTAGCTAACAACGCTAGGGAGAGGATTCGCGTGCGCGACATCAACGAAGCTTTCAGAGAACTGGGCAGGATGTGTCAGGTCCACCTGCAGAGCGACAAGGCTCAGACCAAGCTTGTCATCCTGCAGCAGGCTGTCCAGGTCATACTGGGCCTGGAGAAGCAGGTGCGAGGTAGGTCAGAAAGGTCTGATCCCCACGGACAACCAGATGTGTCCCACTGCGTCACCCCCAGTGTGGCTTTTCTTTCTTTATGCCTGTAAATCTCAGGAAAATGAAGAAATGAGATGAAAGGGAGAGCATCTGAGGAAGTGAACCCCCACTCTACTGCCACATTTGTTCAATTCTCATCCAACTTTTCATTCCTGTCTTCCTTTCTTCCTTCACCCTGTCGACCACTGATCGTTTCTACGTTGCACTAATCTCACGTCTTTCTGCAGCTCTTAATTAATAATAACTGTGTTTGTTTGTCAAAGAGCGTAACCTGAATCCAAAGGCCGCCTGCCTCAAGAGACGAGAGGAGGAAAAAGTTTCAGGGCTGGACCCCCAGATGCATCTGGGAGGGGGTCATCATGGTCTGGGAGGAGAAGGACATATGTGATGCTCAGGTCTGCCTGCTGCTTAACAAAGTCTTTAGCTCGTTTAGTGTAGAGACTGATGATTTTCTTTTCTCTTGTCTTGCAGCTCCTGTTGATTGTACAGCCCCCTGAACACGTGGCCTTATTCTCTCATTGTCATGCATCTCAGTGTGTGTTCGTGAACACACACCTACCCAAACACACAAACACACTATCACTGACGAGGCTGCAGGCCACATTCCTCCTGATGCACACAAGAGTGACAAGCACAGAGATGAACCATTTATTAATTTGACATGACTTTGAACTGAGAACGCCAGTCAGTGAGAATCTGACACAAGGTCATTCGTCTGATCGTGTTTTTGTAAGACATTTGGAAAAAAAAAAAAAATTGCTTTAAATGTTGGGAGCAAAACTTGTTTGGATCAAATGAAACTTATGGATCAATTGCTCGTGCGAGCAGGGTTAGGATTTGTATTGTTGGATCGTTAACTGGCATTCCCATCAGAAAAGCAAGTCTTATATTCTTTAAAAGTAAAGAGGTTTTATTCTTGTGATTGAACAAAACTGCCTAAAAGAGGCTTTGTTTTCAGTGTTTGATTAGGATATAACAAAGTGTCCACGTCCTCTGGCCTGACGCTGAGGACACACAGGTTCTGGCACATTCAGCCGCTGACTGCTCTGCTTGGTTTGATAGGCCGGGGCCGTCCGGCTGTCCGCTTTTCTTTGACTTTCTTGTTGGACTGCAAAGTGCCACTGTGTGTCTCCCAACTGGTGGGACGATTTTGTTTTTATCGGTGCATCCCCGTGTTTTACGTCTTTACATGCTGTACAAATTCAAGACGAACCCCAGGATCAACGCTTGGATAAACCTGGGTGCTGTCGGACTCCGGGACAGAGGCTTCACCTGCACCGGTGCCCCCTCCTGTCATCACTCAGCCATTTTTCCTGTCAAATCAGGCATAAAAATGCTGTTCCAGCACATTAAACTCACTTAATACAAAGTATCTGGTAACTGAAATGAATTTACAGTTAGAAAGGGATCATGAGTGTTACTGTTATCTTATTGAGGATTTACTTAATTGCCATTGTTGGACATCTGTCTTTGCTCTTTATCGAGCATTTAGGTGTTTTTTGTTTGTTGTTTTCTTCTTTTGAACAATTTGCAAGGCTTGTTCTGAAGATCTTCCTTTTGTAGAATGGATTTCTCCTTTTTTACGATGTAAGATAGTTTTTGAGTTTTTATCGTCTGGAATGCTCTTTTGTTTTGTTTTTTCTTGTTTAAATTGTTTCAATGTAAGATGGCTCGATTTAGATTTCAGGAACAAAGTGAGATGTTGTTTTTTTGTGCCAGGAGCTTAGAAACGTTAGAAATGACAACCTGATCGGACTCTAACTTCAGGGTTTGGGTTTTTTTTTGCTCTCTGTCAAACCAGTTGTGATTGGAAGGTTCTTGTATTTGCTGCATCCGCTCTCTCCATCATCTGCAACAGAATCAGCTGTTTCATGGCGACATGAAACACCATTAGAGTTCATCAAGGGTGGCCTCGGTCAGGTTCCCAGTTATAGGGGCTTTGATAATGGTTACTCACCAGTGCCTGAATAATTTGTCAGTGGAGTTCAGGAGTTTTAGGTTGTACTTCTTTCTTTACCGTACAGGTGTACAGAAACATGCTACAGTAAAATCTGACAGCATTTAGATGAAAAGCTAGACCCATCAACACTGGCCACCACCGTGGTGTCTGTATTATTTCTTGTAACCACCTGATGTACAACTTAGATGTTAAACGTACTTACTCCTCCATCGCAGGCTGATTTTGCTAAATATTTGTCTTTTACAGGCATGTGCATCGATATTTACGTACATGTGATGGTCACAGTCAGCTTTATCGTTGTGAGCTGATGGTGAAATTATAAGACAGTATTTCCTTCATTTTGTCACAGATGTTTCTCAGTGGACAAACCCAAGACTGCTTATTTCACATATCAGACTGCGGAAAGTTTCTATGAAAGACTTTTATTTCTAGATATATTTGTAATAGCCAAGTATCAACACATGCATCTGATATTTGTAGTCAGCAGAACCATCCTGTGCTCTGCAACAGGTAACCTGATGGAATTCTTTCAGTCTTCAGTCGTGTTTGAGGACATCATCTATGTTGGCTATGTCCTCAAAGTGCCTCCTGTTTCCTATTTTTATATATAAAGTAGATAATGAGAACTGTTGTGTATATAACAGTAATGTAGCAATAAATGTGACAATTTTAATAACAAGCTCGCCTTTGTCAGTGTTTTCTATTCAATTTTCTCATTTAGAGATTTTGAGACCCCTGGGGGGAAAAAAACAGTCATCGTCCACCAGGGGGCAGTATCCGCCCATCCATTATCTACCCCTGTAGCCGACGGCGGGGTCTCCAGGAAGCGTCTACCTACCCCGAATTGCATAGGAGCAGGAGTCTGCTCCGACCGACGGCCTGGACAAGTCGTCAGCTCATGGCAGGGCCATCACCAACAACCATTCTGATCAATGTCAATTTAAAACAATACATCAATAAAAGCAATACATATCCCACCCCCCTAAATCACGTCTCGAGCCCGAGTGGGAGCCGGGGAAAGAAACAAACTCCACACAGAAAAAGTCTGGGGGTGTTCTTGGGGGGAAACTCTCAGGATTTCGAACTACCTGGAGGAGTTCGAACTCCCTGAGGTTGTGCCTTAAGAACCTTCCTAGCACTGTGCAGCGGCGGTGCTACCCCTGCACCATCGTGCCGCCTGAACTGCTAGACTGTCTGTTGTAATATGAATCTTTGAAATGAATTGTGACCCTATGGTCAAGTCATCTTATTACCAACTTCATCTATAATCTTTAACAACAAAATAGCTTTCTTCGCGTCCTCGTGTCGTTACAATTAGTATTATTAAGTATGCTATAAGAGCGCGTCAGACCAACCGGAAGTACTACAAACACTAAACCGGAAGTTCTTCGTCGTTAACACACGCACGTCCGGGTGGGGAAGATTTATTCTATCAAAAATGATTACAAAGTTAGTCGGTCAGAAGTATACGGCCATTGCCAAATCATGGTAAGTTTATTTTGATATCACATCCCTGTAAAGCAGAATTTAAAAAAAATAAAAACAAGAATTTTTATCTTGAGTTTTGTGTCCTTTGCTAGAAATAGCTATTAGCCTAGCCGAGGTCATAGCTATATCATTGAAAACCAAAAGAGAGCCTTATTCTTTTAAAATTCTGTCATTCAAGTTAATTAAAGTTGTATGTTATTAAATGCGGGCTGAATGGTATTGAATATGATTCCAAGCAATAAAAAGCGGCTCATGAAATATGCGATTTTCTCCCTATTACACGGGGACGAAAAAACGATTTATGTGTCTGGCTGTAAATACAGCAAATTAATATTCTATTAATTAGACAACATATGTGCTTTTAACCAGTGTTCCTGTCGGTGCTCGGAACAATTGTATTCATTAAGTCTTGTTCAGTTTAGTGTCATTTTCCAGCTACTAACACATTAGAAAAATCACACATTCCCTGAGGTCTCTAATAAATGATTCACATTACATTGAAGAACAATAAAGGTGTCTAATGATAATTATTTCTTTTCTGCTGTACAGGATCCCCACTCTGGCCGTATGGGGGACTGTTGGAGGGGTCGCTCTGGTCCACTTCACAGACTGGCAGTTGTTTCTAGATTATGTCCCCTACATAAATAAAAAATTCAAGAAGGATGAGTAGTGGCACCCAGGTTAGTCTGAAGGGTCACCAAGAGGGGCAGCAGCACTAAATGTCCCGATTCTGCTGTCTATTCTGCCAAAAAAGTATCTTGTATGTGTTGATGGTGTCCTCGTGCTTGTCATTTATTTGACTCTAGCAAAGAAATGACTATAAAAGCAGAACTTTGTTCAGTCTGTTTAGGTATATTTAATGATTTCATAATGTTCTTGGTATTTGACTGTTCCAGCAGCAATTCCATAATGTGTTTTTGCTTTTGCAACAAATGTTTCAGTGTATCATGCATGTAAGATTTAATTTTTTAGTTTAGTCTTAAAATAACATTAAGCTTGACATCAGTGAGATCAATTTAATTCATGAAAGCTTTTCAAAAACTGTGTTTTCCTGCTGCATTTCACACACTTAAATATAAAAACTTCACTCTCCTCAGCTTAAAGATTGGTTCCAACACTTTTGAATCTATAATTCGCGTGTTTCTATAGTAAAATTATAGAACCTCAGATGGAACTGGGTACATCTCATTACCTCTTGGGCATCTTTCTTTTGATGGTGAACTAAAAATGATTTCCAGCAAAGCATTTAGGACCAGGTAGCTCTGAGGTGTCAGGAGACCATAAAACCAGGACGGTGGCCTACATTCCAGACGGCAAAGCCTGAAAGACTCTCGTCTGCTCTTATTACATCAGCGTGCTCTTGCTCACAAGCAATTCTCGTCAAACAGGCAGACGGTGGCGGCCACCGTGAACGAGAGCAATTGCAGATGCTGGAGGAGGTGCACATTTGAATTAAGATCATGACCGTTTAGACTTCCACCCTCTGGCAGCCTTCAGGACTTTGAATGTGATCAATATCAAATATTAGATTATCAGAGCACGACACCGTCGATGAACTCCAAACACACCTACAATTGTTAACTCGCAGTTTTCTTTATTTCGTCAGGATTTTTCTAACAATTTTGTTTTTTTCCACTTTCCATCAGGGCTGTTTTAGTGTTCCTTTGTACAGATACTATTGAGCTGTGGAAGAACTGCTGCAGCCGGGACCACAGGCTCTGGTCCAGCTCCATGCCAGCTGTCACATCCAGCCAACAATGGACTCCTCTTCATCAGCATCTCATCAAACATTCTGGAGATTTATTTCAACCCTCTTCAGCCAGTGAAACATTAAAAGATGAACAAGAGCGATGATCATGACAAATGGATTTATTTCCCGCTTCCACACTAAGGTTTAGTCTCTGTTCTGGATGTGTAGACAAGTAAATAAAAAAAACAAGATTTATCATGTGTGTAGTTATGTCTCTTTATTTAAATATTATTTCCCCATGGTTGGTATCAGGTCACACTTTTAAATAAAAACAAGCCCATCAAAAAAAGAAAGTTATTTTGAGTAGATGGTCCAGGTTGATCCTGTTTAAAAATAGAAATAATTGTAAAGTGTGACATTTATATTTGATTGCTATATTGTAATATTTTGGAACCCCATAAACATGAACCTGAAAACAACTAATATATATCATTAATTGACGGTCCTAACAGCGGACAAAAGAGTGACTGAAATAAGTTATAATCATTTACTTGTAATTTATTTTTATGATCTACCAGCTTTACCTCAGGAAACCTTCACTTATCACCGCGGCGCGTCCAGACGTCTTCGGACTAGTTTGCGTGTGTTGTGGCGGACGTGTCCGCATCAGGCTGGCGGAGTGATTTACAGTTGTAAAGGTCCTGACAGTGACAGTGCGGATCGATAAACAAACGAGAAAACGAGAATTATTAAGGCTGCAAATATCGGCAGCCTATTAGTTACCAACCCTCTAAAATCCCCCTGCAATCCCAGGCGAGCTGAAGGAAAGGCTGCCGAGAACATGGAAAGAAAAAGGTGGGACTTTCAGTTGTACAATTGAGCGAGTTATGAATGAAAGTTTACCTGCAGGAAATGCATGCACGCGAAAGCTTTTCAGTTGGGAATCATCGCCAATAAGTTAGTTTTGGGCCGTTTAAACCTGACAATTTGACTAAATATCACGTGCGGGTAGTATAAAAGGTTCTTACATGGGGAATTGGACAACTTTCTCGAACGGCAAATGCGCTGGTGGCTGTTTTTGTTGACGTTCGCGGCGCCGCTAGCTTGATTAGCTTGCTAAGTTTCATTGTTTACACATGCTTGAGTGACGCCGAGACGAGTTGACGCACAGTTGCGCCAAATTTAAAGAACGACGCAAAAAATCTCAAGCGTGTAGCTTTGATAATGGCAGCAACAGATCCCAAAGAGTCTTTACTGACTCGCAAGTAGTTCTTCGCTGATTTCTCGGATCATCTTAGCAGCGATTTTAACACGTTGCTTGACAGAAAAGTCACTGTTGCGTTTGTGTGTTTATTGGTAGATCCAGTAAAACACAGTTGTCAGGGTGGTTCAAACTCTAATTTTACCATTATTTACCTATGTATAGTGCGTTGTGTTGGCTTTTCAGTATTGCTATTATTGGTTGTTAATGATCCGACTACCGGAATATAAAGAAGCGAGATTTGCTAATCGTGTTAAATGTGTGGAGGTTTTAAAAATGTTTGTATCAATTTGCAGTTTTCACGCTGTAAAATTGTCCCCGCACATTGCTGCCCAGCAGAAATCCGATGTTTAAATCTCTTCATTTCCCTTGAGTCTATTTTGAAGTCAGGCCAAATCTGCCACCCTACAAAACTATATTACACGACACAAACTCGGCGTGAATGAGCCGCAGGCCGGTTATTTGAATAAGGTGACATGAGGCCTTCTTTGTTGCTCCTTCTAGTGTTACATTACCTGTCAAGCGCATTCTCAGCAAACCCCACATAGGCCGAAGTCCGAGCAGCAACCTTCACACGAATGTGAACCTGGGCCACTCGCCGGTGGCTGGACGCTCTCTGCTCAAAGTGCAACGCAGCAGCCACAAGCCTCTCTACGAATCCAACCATCATATCCGGGTGAGTCCCGTGACACTAAAGAACCTATATTAAAGTCAAAAATCCATAAATGTAATTGGACTTTGTGTTGCCGTCTGTTCTCAAGGCCAAGCCTGATTTAAACACAACGCTGCCAGTTCGGCAGACGGCGTCCATCTTCAAGCAGCCGGTCACCAAGGTAACAAACCATCCCAACAACAAGGTGAAGACGGACCCGCAGAAGGCCGTGGACCAGCCCCGGCAGGTAAGGCGGGGAGGGGAACCGCCCGCTCTAGCTGTTTTCTAGGACGTTCTGATTCGGAGCTTGCCTTTTTGACCTGCAGCTGTTCTGGGAGCGAAAGCTGAGCGGTTTAAATGCGTTCGACATCGCGGAGGAGCTGATGAAGTCCATGGACCTCCCGAAAGGCCTGCAAGGTGAGGTTACCACCCCGAGTGGTTGGGAAACGACATGTCGTAACTAAACTCGAGTTCCGTGCGCTTCCTTTGCTCTGATCAGGAGTCGGACCCTCGAGTTCAGACAAAACTCTTCTCTCCGCCATCGCCAGCGCCCTGCACACCAGCCCCGCCCCCGTCACCGGCCAGCTCACGGCGGCCGTGGAGAAGAACCCCGGCGTGTGGCTCAACACGACGCAGCCGCTCTGCAAAGCTTTCGTAGTGACCGACGACGACATCAGGTAGGACGTCCGCGCCTTCTCCCGCTCATCGACGCGGGCGGTTCCTTTCGGACGACGGCGGTGTTCGAACGTCCCGATGAAACCGAAAGTCACCGTTGGGCTCCGGCGTATTGCGCAACCACATTAAGATGGTAAAATGTTGCCTCTCCAGGAAACAGGAAGACCTGGTGCAGAACGTGAGGAGGCGTCTGGAGGAAGCCCTCACTGCTGACAAGTTGGCCCAGATTAAGGACACCGTTGCAGATGCAGCAGCCAGTAAAGAGGAGATAATGGAGCAGGACGGGGAGGCGTCATAGCCAGGCCGCCACCGTCCTCCAGCATCTTTGTTCTGTAAGTTCTGTCTCTCACACGTCGGTTTGACATGGAATCTGCTGGTAACCATCTTCAAGTAATCGACTTTTTTTTAAAACGGATTAGAACCTAAATGCTGAAATCCTGCGTGTTTCCTTAACCCCCGTTGGTCACATTTTTTTACTGTAATCTCAATTTGGTGCTTTGAGTTTCATCCGCGTTTACATCGACTAAGGAGTCTAAACCGACGTTACAGTTTCTGGTGTTTGTGAGACGATTGTGTGTCGGACGGAGCCTGAGTGTGGTTTTTTTTAAAGTGTTTTCCAGAACATCGTTTCTCTTTAATAATTTCCCGTGGCACTAGAGTTGATGTTTATGTTTGGAAGCATATGCAGTAAGTTTACACACACACACCCACACACACACACACACACACACACACACACACAGCTGTTAGTGTAGTTTCAGGCTGAGCTCGTGGGTTTGAATCACCCTAAACGATTGGACTTGTCTCATCTCATTAAACGCCACACAGGACAGAAAACCGGCGTGTTTGTGAATCACAATCAGATCTTTGCTGACCTCACGTCTAAACGAGGTCAGCTTAGGAGCGTCGGCGCTCTTTGGTGCCATCTGAAACAGTAAGTGCACTTCAACATGCACACATCTTCCGATTTCAGCGCGTTCGGGCCTGAAAGGTATTACCGAAAGCTTCAAAATTCAAACCTGAGTTTACATGGTTTTAAAGATTTATTTGTGGTTTCTTTTTTTATTATTATTTGTGTGTATGATCAAATGATTAGTACTTGTGTTCTTACTACATTTTGGATTAAACAGTTACATGATGCGTTTGTGTTCACTCCAGAAAATACAAAATAATAATACTGGTGTACCTCATATTTCTGTAAATAATGGTTTGTCTCTTTACCACCGTGTTCGCTGTCAAATAAATGCAGTTCAGTCACAATGGCCGTGAAGTGAATTTATTATCAACATGATCCACAATTCTACATGATTCCCGTCAATTCTGCCCCCCCTCCCAAAAAGAAAACTTGCGTGAATGATGCAGGGGCATCAATAAAGGCCCGGAACCGCACATCAGTGGCCATGATGAACACACCCAGACGCGAGCACGTTTTTCTACGGCGCAACCATCAAAATAAATAAATAAAACCCGGCCGACGAGCGCAAAATGCGCGCAATAAAGGCAGGCCGGGCGAAGAGGCGCCCGGACAGACACAATGGTGGCGGAGTCTCGGCGGCGATGCGCTCCTCTCCGCCGCATGTGGCCTTTGAACCCATTGTTGTGTCGCGGGTGACGTCAGGGCCGTGTGCGGGAGGCTGAGCGGCAGTGCGCCTGGCGAGACAAAGGCGGCGGATCGGCTGGGGTCAGGCAGCAGCGGAGCGCTCACAAGCACCGGGCTGGGCTTTTTTTTGGGAAAGATATCAACTATAATAAGGTGACTGCGAACCTTGGACTTCTACTACAGCCCCGAAGCGGCGCGCAGAATCCAGCCCAGGTTGCCCAACCCGGGAAAGTGATTTTTACCGTCCGCGCTGAGGAGAAACGGGGAGGTTTTCTCGTTTTAAACGGGGCTTTTTCCCCATCCGACGCCCCCTATTAGCGTGCTACTGTGCTAGCGCGCTAGCTCCTAGCGTTGCAGCGCACAGGTCTCCTCCTCCTCCTTCTCCTCCTCCCGGCTGCTTCTCATCTTTCTTTCAATAACCGGCTGACGAGCGAAGAGAGTATCGGGTCGACAAAGGCGAGATAAAGTAAGTTGGCGCTGTTTTTGCACTTGTTTGGTCTAAGCCGTGAATGTGTGGGCAAGGCGGCTGACAATTAGCCCAAGTTGGAGTGTCAGAACGGGGCTAACTCAGCAGCTAGCTCCGGTGCTCCCAAACAAAGGGGTCGACAACGTGACTGAGTGCAGCCTGTGTGGGACTAGCCTGTTAGCCGGACCGCTGAAGCTAATAACAGGCTTCATTTCAACTTTTCGACCCGTTGTTTCTTTTCAATTGCTCCGCGCACCGAGGGAGCTTCCCCGGGAGCTTCCGCGGCGACGGCGTGCGCGGAGATCCCCGGTGAAGTGGTGCCCGAGCGGGCACGCTTGATCCAGACAAAACAAGCAGCCTTCTGGATGGTTTCAGTTGTCAGACGAGGAGCAACAACAGACAAAGCGAGGCGCCCAGTCAACACTCCTGGGGGGGGCACTCGCAATTCTGGGGCACATTTAGGCTCATGCGTTGGCTCCTTGGTCCACTTTTTTTCTTTGATTGCTGGTTTTTGTTCTTCCAGAAGCGCCCCCTCCCAACAAACAGGCATCCGTGAGCCGATGTGATATCCACGGGGAGAATATGCCTAGTCCTTTATTCCACCCCGAGATTATGGACCACGACGTGGTGATCAGCAGCCAGCACGGCGGGGTCGGTCTTTCCCGGGAAACGGACCAGGAGTCCCGGGAAGAAGACCACCAGGAAGCCCTCCGCTTCGCCCTGGACCAGCTGTCACTCATGGCCCTGGAGAAGGTGGACGGCGGGGGCGGCGGTTTAGTTGACAGCCTGGACGGGACGCAGGTCCCCGGTTCTGAAGGCTGCAACGGCGTGGGCGGCGGGGGCTACGTGGATCTACAGATGCTGGACCATGCCAACGGGTCCCGGGACTCGCCGTCGTCGTGCTCCCCGTCCCCGGAGTACTACGGCTCTGGCGGCTACCACATGGCCGGGTCCCACTCCATGATTCACGGGGAACAAAGCTCCGTCCTCTGCAACAGGAAAAGAAGCGTCAACATGACGGAGTGTGTCCCCGTCCCCAGCTCCGAGCATGTGGCGGAGATAGTGGGGAGACAAGGTAAGAGGACCGGCTTCAAATTCACCATTCGTGACCTGATTTGTGCGTCTGGGCAGAGTGTGGAGGCAGCGTGCAGCCTGCTGGTTCTTTGTTTGGGTGGCAGCCTGCTAAGAGGGGGGGGGTGAGGAACTTTTACAGCCCCAGTCTCACGTTGGGCTTGTGCTGCGTTCACGGTCCGAGTTACTTTATTAAAACGGTTTCTTTGTTGAAATGCGACCCGTTTTGGTGTTTATTTACATACGTAAATAACCAGTGTTTGGACAATGCCTGACAAAGTGTGCGTGGCGTGCGTGCGTGTGGGGGGGAGGGGTGGGACAGGGTCAAACAAAGCGGCAGATTGTCGGGAGTCTGGACGTGTCTCGCAGCCTGCACCAGACAAAGAAACTCCGGCGAAACGTGCCGCGTTTCTGACCCGGACGGTCCCAGGTGGACCCAGCGATAGCGGGGCTCGTGTTCCGATCGCGTTTTCATTTTAATACTGGTGGATTTGGGATTTATGGGGAGGGGGGGGTCGAATTAGTGCACCAGCACGGGGCTGGGCGGTGTCAGCCTTCCTCCGCAGCTCGCCCGGGTCGGGGCTTCCTGCGCCGACGCGCCTAAACGCCGGTTCTGGCCCGGTTCTCCGCCGGCCACGTGTCCGGGCCGCGGCCCGGGCCGGTGTTGTGGGCACCGGTGGTCCCGTCTCAGCCGCGTTAAGGTTAAGGCATTGTTCTCTTTGTTTGAAACAGCCATGCTTTCTGCTTCCCAGGATGACATCACGCTCCGCGCGTCCTATTGGTTCCCGGGGACGGAGCGTCCCCACTTAAAGAGACAGAGACAGAGACAGCGGCTGCTGTTGCAGCGTCCCATCGGGACAAACGGGCCGAGCACGGTCCGGCTTCTGCCGGGCGGGTTACACCTAAAGTGGATCTCGGCCCGCTGCTTCCCAGCCCAATGAATCGTCCCCACGTGACGTGAATCCGTCCTTTAGGTCGCAGACGCACCTGGACAAGTGTCCTCCTCAATTTTCCAACACATTTTAATGGAGAATAGTTCCACCCCGTCTTTGTCCAGCCCATAATCAGGCGTTCGCTATTCCGTTTAAATGAGGTTTTGAGTCGGCCATCTTAATAAAGTCCTCTGAGCTCCGCGTGTTATAGATTAAAAATGTTATTTAATTTCTATAGAAATATAGGGTCAATTTTTAAGACTGTGTAATATTAAATGTTGTTTCTAATATATCAGGAGATCCGGTTTTAAGCCCATCCTGCTTCTTTTAGGTTGTAAGATCAAAGCCCTGCGGGCCAAGACCAACACCTACATAAAGACCCCCGTCAGGGGGGAGGAGCCTGTGTTCATCGTCACGGGACGCAAGGAGGACGTGGAGATGGCCAAACGGGAGATCGTCTCGGCGGCCGAGCATTTCTCCATGATCCGGGCCTCCCGCTGCAAAGCTGGCGGCAGCGGCGGCGGCTCTCTGCCCGGACCGCCGCACCTCCCCGGACAGACCACCATCCAGGTACAGAGAGGCGCTCCGCGTCGTCACGGTAACTGGTGTTTTCCCCTGCCGCTAAAGCCTGTCCCGCCCCTCCAGGTGAGGGTTCCCTACAGGGTCGTCGGGCTGGTCGTCGGGCCGAAGGGGGCGACCATCAAACGGATCCAGCAGCAGACCCACACCTACATCGTGACGCCCAGCAGGGAGAAAGACCCGGTGTTCGAGGTGACCGGAATGCCGGAGAACGTGGACCGGGCGAGGGAGGAGATCGAGACCCACATCACCCTACGGACAGGAACCTTTGTGGACCTCCAGGGAGACAACGACTTCCACTCCAACGGCACCGACGTCAGCCTGGAGGGCCTGGGCGCCCTGAGCGCCGGTCTGGGGGCGTCTCTGTGGTCCAGGGCCACCAACCACCACTCCGCCCCGCCCCCTCCCCCGTCCTCTCCGCCCCCGACTCTGCCCGTATCCATGCACCACTCCTCCAACCGCAAGATGTCCTCCTCCGTCGCCTACCACGCGCACAACGGGATGAGCTCGGACGGCTTCGGCGCCGGCCGCAAGGCCAACGAGGGCGGCAGCCCGACGAGTCCTTTCAGCACGGGCAGCAGCGCCGGAGGGGGCGGGTTCACCTTCGGGGGCGACTCCACCCCCGGGCTGCCGTCCTCGGAGGACCTGGGCTTTGAATTCAGTGCTTCCAACATCTGGGCGCCGTTCGTTAACGGCGGCGCGGGCGGCAAGGCGGGCGGCTCCGCCCAGCAGCAGCCTCTGCGCCGGAACAGCAGCGGGCTCAGCGGCGGCGCCATCACCCCCCGGTTGTCCCCCACTCTGCCTCAGGACTCGGGCGTGGGCCCGCTGGATCACCCGCTGGCCCGCCGCGCCCAGAGCGACCCCCTCAGCACCCTCTCCTGGCTCCAGTCCAGCGGCACCGGGGGCGGGTCCTTCTCCGGCGCCTCCAGCTCCAGCTCCGGGGGCTCGTCCACCGGTTACTCCTCCTGCTCGGCCTCTTCGCTCCCCGGCGGCTCCCCCACCGACTCCGAAGGGGGCGGCAGCGGCGTGGCCTTGACTTCCGGGATGCTGAGCAGGCTGAAGGGCGGCTCGGGCCCCGGGGCGACGGGCCTGGTGGGCGTGAGCCCGGGGATCAACAGGGACTGCTTCGTGTGTTTCGAGAGCGAGGTCACGGCGGCTCTGGTGCCCTGCGGCCACAACCTGTTCTGCATGGAGTGCGCCGGACAGATCTGCCAGTCGCCGGAGGCCGAGTGCCCGGTGTGCCACACCCCCACCACCCAGTGCATCCGCATCTTCTCCTAATGAGGGTCAACGTCCTCACGGGAAGGTGCGCCAGCACCGGGACAGGGACAGGGACTGGGCGGAAGGATACACACTAATACCCTTCAGACAAAGAGGACGGATGCATTAAGAGATGACGATACTATACGGATGTTGATTTATTCCTGGCGCCGCCGTCAGGACTCATAACAGTTATAATAATAATAATAATATTGACTTATTTTCAGAACGATGATCAAACCGCTCTGCAGCGCTGGGACTCGGAACGTCTCGGTTGTGAACTCACGGAAGGAAACTAGTGTCTTATTTCTCTTCAGGCCTTCATTTTGACCCGGAGCAGCCCGGCGCCGTCGCCCGCTGATCCGTCTCCGCGTTCTCTGCTTTTCATTCTGGCGCCGTCAGATCTCCGCCCGCTCGCTCTCGCCGCCTTTTCCTTTTGGACTCTTTTGTACTCGAGATATTTTTCGACGACGCCGTCAGCGAGGCCCGCACTTTTCTACTCCCTCCTTTCCACCTTCCCGACCGAACTGTTCAGACGGATCTCTGGCTTTCTCCGCTCTCTCTCTCTTTTCTCTCTCTCTCTCTCGTCACGGAGGTCGCCGGTTCTTTTTCTGAAGCTTGGAACGTTTTCTAAAGGGTGGCAGTCCGGCGCCTACAGAACACACTCGAGGGACGTCTCCGGGCGGAACTTTGCTTTTTCCCCGCATTGCCACGCAAACAAATGCCATTATTAATGCCAAATGATCGCTCTTAATCCACGTTTAATAATCAAACTGAATAAGTTGAACGGGCCTGTCGCCGTAGGAGTCGGCCGGTCTCATTGGTGATCCCGTAGTCGCGGTTCTGTACGTTTTCGGGCTGCCTGACAATCCCCGCAGACGCCTTTCTCATGTCTGCGTGCGACGGTGTGAAGGTTCCCCTCCCCACTCTTTGTTCCATCGACACCTTTCTGTCCCGCCGACCCTTTCACGTCCTCCCGGCGGCCGCGGGAGAGCTCCATCCCCGCGGTTCCGTCTGGTACCCATAGATGGACTCGCGGGGCTTTTCTGGATTCACGTGAATGTTTTAGTCCAATACAGTTGAGGGGAGACGGACGGAGACAACAGCAAGGGGTGCGTTCAAGGCCCCTCTAAAAACGGAAAAGCAAAACAGCTCTTACTGTTTTAGGTTTGCTAGTTTTGGGCTTCCACCACGAGTTGGCAGCAAAGCTGTATTGGCGCTCTCAGACAACACTACAGGCTGTATCTGTCAGATTGTTCTTCATTTATGGCGTTCTGAGTGAGTCCCGACCAGGCCGACGCCGTTTCCTGTTAGCGTTTTTAGGGTTTTTTTGTTTTTTTTGGGGGGGGAAATCCTGCGAGGTTGCAGTGACGGCGATGTTAATACTGCATGTGGGATTTCTGAATGGTGGTCCGCGGCCGCCGCTGTGGGGCCGTTTTGAGCCGACGCGGGATCGACTCGCGGCCTGAGACCAGCCGTGACGGATAAAACAGCCAATCCTCAAAGGGCTTCCTCCACAGACGCACGACCCGCGTCTCGAGGCTCACTCGGTTGGTGGAAACTACGTATCTTTTATGGCAGCTAGTAGCTAGGTCATCCAGGGCTTCCAGATGTTTGTGTTTTAAATCCAGCAGCTGCAGAATGTTTGCTTTTCCCGTTTATTCCAAGATCATTTCTGATCATCTCTGCACAGCCATCGCACCCTGTACAGTTTCGGGGTCACGCTCGGGGGGGGGGAGGAGCGGTTGCTGTGCTTTGGTGCTCCAGCCTGGTTTCGTGGTATTTGCCGGCTGGCTCTTTCCTCCCGAGGGGACGCAGGTCTCGGACAAACCGCTGTACTGGTTTAGCACAGCAGTGCACTAATTTGTGCGTCTCGCACGTAGGAAGAACCTGCCCACAGGCCGAACCGGCGGTCTTTCTAAAGACTCCTGCGCGGTGCTTCGTCCCCACCCAAACAAAGCCAGCGGCGGGGAAGCCTGTGAGTCCTCGTACGGAGGCGGGGCCGCCGGCGGGTCTGAAGGAACAAATCAACTGTGACCATTTCTGCAAGTCCGAACTTTTAAAGCCCTTTTTTTGTGTCGACTGGACGTCTTAACGGAATAAAAATGTTGTTTGATGGGTTTAAGGAAAATCCTGGATGTTGCACTGGGATATTTCAGGCCATTGAGAGAATGTCTGGGTTCATTGTAAAGTAGTTTCTTTGGTAAAAAGGTACAATTGTTCTCTCAGATTGACTTGATTTTTCTATATATATCTTTTTTAGCCAAACGTAACCCCCTCCCCCATTTCCTTCCTAAAGGTTTTAAAACAGGGTTTTCTGAGGCACGCTAACTCATGACCTCTGACCTTTTCTTTTTTCCACGCCAGAGGGGGGATTACGGACACCTCTTACGCCTCAGCTCTATTTTTTTTTTTTTTGCTTTAATTCTTTTTGTATGCAGAACCAAAATGTAAAATTTCAGCGAAGTAGGTGTCTGGCCTCGTGTGTGTGTGTGTGTGTGTGCGCGTGTGCGTGCGCACGTGTGTGTGCTAGTGTGTGTGAGAACCCTGAATACAATCATTGGGCTCTTGTTTCAAAAGCAAAATGACTTAATTGAAATAGGTGTAGTTTCTAAAGAACATGTATCATTATTTGTAAGTTAACCATCTGCATGTCTTCAAGCCATCCTGGCATTAGCTAATAATTTTTAAGATTAAAAAAAAAAGTTTTACACATTTTATTTTTTACAATTTATTTGCTTACCTAAATATCCCAGACAGTAATGTGACCCTTTTATTACTTCAAAAGTTATTTTTATGTTTCATTTGTTTTTATTTTCCTTATTTCTTGTGTACTTCATATAGGCAATTTATAACAAAATGAGAAAATTATTGAAATTTTAAAATTGAAATATATTTTATTTGAAAGTTTATGGACCTTTTAACCGTGAGCCGGGAAAAAATTGTATAATCGTATAATTTGAGCTGACTTGACGGTTATGAGAAATGTATCAAGAGTTTTATTTTTTAAGCTTCTTTAATAAAGTCTTGTTTTTTGGTTTCATTTTTTACTGTAAAATGTGAACTTGGGTGTGTCGAGTCTTCATTTCTGATGAAAAATAAATCAAAAACATGAAAGGGGCAGCTCGTGCAATTACCGGGCTGGCCACACGGGGGCAGCCGCCGGCGCCAGATACAAACGGAAATCTGCAGTTCAGTTTAACGTAAAACCAGATAGATAAGCAAATTTATACAACATCACGACAGCTTTCCTCTATATAAAAACCCGCTTTAATTGAAGTTTTATGTTAATAAAGATCCAATGTTGCTGTACCATATTTTAATGACTAGGTGCCGCTATATATTGCAAACCTGTGCTAATATATAAAATTATCCAGGCTGAACAAAAGGTATTTTACTGGACTGTCGCGAAGGAGCAGGAACATCTGTTTCCACTTGAGCAAAATGAGCCTGGATGTCCTCTCCCTCCTCCGCAGGGGTCAGAGGTCACAGAGCAGACTAAGCATTTGGTGACGTGGAAGACTGGTGTTTCCAGCCAAGGGTCTCATCTGCACATCCTGCCAGGAGGGAAAACAGCAGCAGTGTGACTGGGAATGTGAAGAACCGTCCCAGCAGGTGCGTTTTGGGTAGGATCATTCACCACGGGCAGAATAAGACGCGAGAAGGGGGCGTTCAACCGTGACACAAACGTCCCTTTAATAGGAAGCGGATCACAATCGGGCTGCATTCCTCCTCTTCCTCATCAACCACCGATCAGCAATGAGAAATCAATTACAAACATCCCCAGTAGAAAATAATTCTCTCATGCGAGTTCTGTTCACACTACATTCGTATTGATTACAGGTGACATATTGACAAGCTTTAAAAAAAACAAACATTGATGACCTTTCGATACATAGATTCCATGAATAATAATTTAAAAAAAGACAAAAACAACATCGTAGACACGTGCTGGCACAATTAAAGTTCCCCATCATGCAATTTTAAGCTGATTCTATTCACAGGGTGGGTGTCGTTGGTTTCCATGGAGTCGTGTCAGCGTGCATGCATGCGTGTACGTCATCTCTCGTGCGCTCCTTTGTGCTTGAGCAGATCAGTGGTGTGTGTGTAGGTGTACTCAGCATGTGTGCGCACACATGAAGCAGGCGACCAACCACCCCAGTCATGATGCGGTCTCTACAGGCTGCTCTGAAGCCACCATCCCTTTATTATCCCTTTAATAAAAGGTGGACCCCCTCAGTCATGACGAGAAAGCTCTGTTGAGGTTAAATCCACATTCACAAGCTGAGTTTTTGGTCATTTTGACAGATTCCAGTGGAGACAACATGTGACATCATTGAGTTTCGCACAGAAACCACGAGACCGAGGCGGTTGGCTCACTTTTCTTTTCTTTTTTTTGCAGAGAAACATAGGCGACAAGACAGCAACATATATTTAAACAGCATTAAAATGCTCGGCGGTGGTTCTGATGGCTTCTTTCTTTGGAAAAAACAAAACTGGAGATATGGCTCGTGCAAATTTGGTCTTCTTTCTTTCCCTTAAAATATGAAAAAAGCATCCAGAAAAGGGAAAAGGGGGGGGGGGGGGGGGGGTGGGGGTTACAGGAGTCTATAAATAAGATCAACACAAACAAAACAAGGATGAAGTGTCTCTTTCCTTGGAGCTTCATATTGCAGGTGGTGCCGCTGCAGCAGACATTTTGGATATTCTAGGTACAATAAATTGCTCATAGTGTCTGAGCCTGGTTTGAAAATGGGACAATACGTGTGCACAGAGTCCTGTTCCATTCTGTGTGAGTGAAAACCAGTATTGCCTTGAAGGGATGGGCTTATTGTGTTCCGCGGCACCCTCGTGTGTGTGTGTGTGTGTCTAATTCTTCCACGCTGTCGCTTGTGAGAGTCGTTCTGAACAGGAGCAGGCCTGGGGAGGGATTCTGGGACATGGACAGGCGCTTGTCCCAGTCCAATGATCCTGTAGCCCTTTTTTTCTTCAGGTGATGCGCCCTCTAGGGGTGGAGATGTGTCATGGAGGGGGGGTATTGCTTCTTTTGTTGCGATGTGAAGCGGGACAGACAAAAACAATTCAACCTGCTTTTGTCAACATGTTAGTAAGGTGGGAATTTAAAAACCGTGCTGTGTCGGGGTTACATGTACACCATGCTCGCACACTTACAGGATGGGAGGCACCGATCTTTTGTGGGCACAGCAAAGTGAATCACAGTGTTCCTGGGGTCAACGTGCAGAACAGCAGAACGTTACAGGACAGACGAGCAGTGATGTCACCCCTGGACACTGATATAAGGTCACTCTTTGCTTCTTTTTTTTTTTTAAAGGAGGAGGCAAAAGAGGAAGCAGATCTTAAGTCTGTGCCTTGATTTACACAACACATTACAGTGGAGGGGAGGGGGGGGGGGGCTACGCAGAACAAGGGCAGTGGGTGGGACAGACAGAACAGACAGACGGAGGGACGGAGCAAAAGTGCAAAGTGGCCGTCGTCAATCTATTCACACGGTCCCGCCGTTGGTCTGTGCTGCGTTGCGTCACATGTGCGGCATAGAAAAGGTGTGACGCGTCACATGGGGGGGCCGAGAATGTGTGTGAGCATATAAACATAGTTTGCATTGGTAACACTGCGATGTAAATGTTGCATAATGTATGCAGATGTATGTACAAAAGGGCCCGGGTGTGCTTGTGTGCTGCGCGGGGTTGTTTATGCAGGTGTGGGTAACATACGTGTGCGCATAATACTACATTTCTCAGGAATGTCTGGTGTATTTGTGCACGTGCGAACCCCCCTCCCCCTCCCCCTGACCCCCCCTCCCCTCCTCTCAGCTGCGGCCCTCCTCGGCGGAGCGCTGGTCCGACTTGAGCTTCACGAACTCTTTCGCCACGTCGTCGTTGTTGCGCTGCGAGAGGATCCGCAGGACCGTCAGGCCCGTCTCGTCCATGTGGACTCGCCGGCCCAGCGGCATCCAGCAGGTGACGCTGCCCCTGCTGGCTATGTCCTTCACCTGCAGCACGGCCATGCCCACGGTGCGATCCTCCCGGGCGAAGCAGTAGTCCTTCACACACACCTGCAGCTCGTAGCTCTCGGGACCCACCTCGGTGCCCAGAGAGCTAAAAACAGAAGGTCAACGGTTTTTATCCTCGCCTGCGTGTTCACCGGAGGAAAAGAGACGGACACTCACTACTGGAAGCTTTCGTTGAATTTGGGAGACCAGCTGTTGTTCTTGGATTTGGTGGCAAACTTCCTCTTTTTGTCACTGAGGTGAGGGCCGATGATGAAGACTTCCACGAAGGGCCTGAAACCCTGCGCCTTCCATTTCAGGTCATTAGCTGCCACAACTGGACGACAAAGTCAGGCATCGTTTAAAAAAAAAAAAAAAAGGGGTGGCGGGGGAGAAATGGAATCAAACCTGGGTGGGATCTGCTCAGCCTGCTCACCTTTCACGTTGATTTTGTGTTCACCGTTCGGCTGCGGCAGAATGTCCACGCACATGACCACCTCGCCCACGGCGTCCACCCCCGATGCTGTAAGACGCACAGATGTTCTGCTGTTAACAGCTGGTTACTGACTGCGATGAACGAATGCAGATGAAATTCCAACAGCCAGTCGCAGAAAGAGGAACGTAACGTTCATCTTTGGGCTTTCTGTCAGATGCTACATGCCAACAGTGCGGCGACCCCGTCGAACATGTTCCACACATATGTGACACCTACGTTTGTCCGGTGGCGTGTCTTCATTTGCCGTGTACCTGGTCCCCTTTCCTCCGTGAACTGACAGGAGTAAGAAGAGCTTGATTAAGAAAGGAGCCCGTATTCGTTGATATGACCAACGGTGATATGAAACGCACCCTGAGCGTTCTGCGACAGGACAAACTTCCTGATGAGCTTGTCTGTGGCCTGCGTGTACAGAGACAAGGCGTAGCGCAGCGACTGCAGGTCTGGGCTCTTCTCCAAGAAGGTCTTCTTCAGGCCAACGCCACCGGCGTGGAAGTATTGCTGCGTACACACAGGTGACATCCCATATCACTACACAGGTCACACGTGCTCAACACACGCAGACGCCAGCAAACCAGGTTCATGGAGGGCTGTTACTGAGCCGATTCCATACCTTAATAGTGTCCAGTGCTAACTCTATTACTGCGCACTGTTTAGGAGTCAAAGCTTTGGCCTCCTCTCGTCCCATGTGTTCCTGCAGGACAGATTGATCAGAGAGATCAGTGTCTTCACCCAAAAACCTGCTTTTATTTCATTCATTTTGCTGCTAATGGCGTTGCTGCCTGCTGTCGTCATCACCTTGAGCTTAGATAACTGGCCCAGCTCCTTCGCAGCATTGAAGATCATCTGAGTGCCCTGGAAAAAAGAGAATGACGCACGAGTGAGGATAATGTACGAGGGTGTGCAGCGGGGTGAGGGATGTGCTCAGGGGTGAGGAGAGCTTCAAACCAGAAGGGTGAGGACAGGAAATGCAATAAATCCTCCCTTTCAGAGAGCATCTGCATCAAACAAGCTTCAGATTGGAAGAGAAAGAAGGTTTAAGTGCTTCGGTGTTCAGTGTCAGTATTCCAGTGGGTTACAGGCTGGTGCATCAGGCCACCATTCAACACTGTTTTAGATGCTCTCATCCAAAATGATTAAAAAAAAAGGTCTAGAGAATGTGCTGTTGAGGATCCCACGGACACACAAACAGGATACTTACAATAACCTAAGAACAGAAGGGAGGGAGAGAATGAAGCGACGGCAGAAACGTTGGGTTAATGCTCATGAAAACGAGGCCGAGCCAAGAGAAACGCTGAGAAGCAGAAAGGGAATCAAAAGGCAAAAGCATCTAGAGTAGTTAGATTACATACCGTCTGGTCCGTGAGGGTCGGGAGCACAATGGTCTTTTCCATTGTGTTCATGACCAGTTTCCACAGCTCCTTCAGCACTCGCTTCAGCACCGTCTTCTCACAGATCTTAGCGAAAAGGGACAAGCTGGAAGAGAGAAACACAACATTTTATGCGTTTAGGGGGTCAGATCAAAGCGATGGTAACTGAAAACAAGGCTCCATCTAGTTTAATGATGAATGAGAACACTTAAATATGACTGTGATGTGATTTACAGCAGCTAAGAGTAATCTGAGAGGGAAACATGTCTCTTTAAGAAAATATAGATGACTAATAAGTAGTAACCGGATGCACTTACTTGCTGTCCAGGAAGTCCATGATGGGCTGCAGGACATTGTCAGCCTCCTGGACCACACTGCCATTGGCCGGGACGGTCTGACCTTTGACCTGGGCAAGGATGTCTCCCATCTGCCTGACATTGTCTTCAATCTGGGGCTGGAAACTACACCAAGCACAAAAAAGGCAACGTTTTGATAAACAGACTCTAAACTTAGGGTAGCAGACTTGACCACCAGACATAAAGAGACCCACCTGACAGCAAAGATGTGGCTGAGGTCATCCATGACGCTGTTGAGCTTGTTCTGCAGCTCCTTGAGGAAGTCGCTAGCCTCCACGTTGAGCTGGGAGTCAATAACGGGATGAATGCGGCAGCCGGCACAGTAACACATTCACAACGACCACAGCATGAATGGAAACTCACATCTTTGCCTCCCATAGCTTCAAACATCTTCTCCAGCTGGACTCTGAGCTGCTGGATGTTGTTGATGATGATGCACGGCTGAGGGGGACAGAAAGAAAGCGCCACACTCAGCACTCCCCAAGCATTTTACTAGAATCAGTAGAGTTGGTCCTTTTTTAATGTTACTTTGGTGAAAACACTCCTGGTGATGAAGGCGAAGAAGCAAAGGGTTTTCAGTAATTACAGCCCATCTGGGAGCTCATGGTCTCTCTGGGAGGGCAGCCCATTTTGCCCCGAGCCCATGGCTTCATTCAGCTAATTACCCAAACCTAATTCACATCCAAAGACTGCAAGCGAGACAAATGTACTCCACTGAACGAGGCTGCCTCTCCACCAAACTCAGAGTTTAAGGAAAGGTTACATAAAAATGATTAAGTCGGGCTGATGCTATGTTTTCCAACCGTGTTTTGTCCTCAACTCACCACTTTCTCTTTCTTGACGTGATTGGGAAACTCTTTTGCGATGATGTCAGCGTAAGACAGCAGGACAGTGCCGATAGTCTGCAAAGAACAAAATAAAGATGTTAAACCAGAGTCGCAGTGAGAAACCTCCACGTATTCCTGTCCCGCATGGGTGTTTTTGGTTGCTGCTGAGACAAATCACCTTGGCAAATCTTTTCATATAATTGCCAACGATCTGAGGGTCAGGACACTCCAGTTTGCGGATGATTTCAAAGCTCTGATTGAGCTGGGAGAACACGTCCACCACAGAGCAGGAGAACAAAGCGTGCTCTGACGTGACCTGGAACTGGAGGGAGCAGAGAGAGCCCCGTGGGGGAGCATTAGAAACATTTCTGTGCAGGTGCTGATGCTGAAAATGGGTAGGGGGGGATTTCTACAGGCATCACTTATGCAGTGGTGTTGCTTGTAATATCACAGCTGCGCCTGCTGCAGGTGCACGCGAGTGCAGTTAAACGATTAGCGAAAAGCCTCGAATGAAGGCGTCTGGATAAACGCCACGGAGGAGATCAGAGATACGATGGAGCGCAACCCCCCCTTGTTAGAAGCCGGCCATCATTGAAGAGCACTGCGGACTGCAGCTTCTGGCGACATTAACTGGACCCGCGGGAGTTCTAACATACGAGCTGGGAGATCTTCAGCTGCTGCGCATCGACTCTCTTTGCCTTCCGTATCGAGGCGTTATTGGTCGCCCTGAAGCCCTTAGCTTCTTCTCCGCGTGGAGTTGCAGAGTCAGCAGAGAAACTTCCTTGAATCTTCAATTTGGAACGCTCTCTCGGCAGATACATATTTTAATCTTATCCCTGCAGAAATCAGATGTTGGAAAATATGGCTGATTGTAGTTACCCCATCCTTTTTGTCCCGCTCCAGGGCTCCGTGTAGAAAATCTCGGGACACTTCTTCGTTCTCATCCAGCCACATGATAACAAACGGTTCAAACCAGCTGCAGAGGAAGAAAGAAGGAGCAGGGTCAGAATGAAGGACACAGTGTCAGAGGTAAATAGCAGATATGGTGTGTTTATTGGCTCCTCACGCTGGATATTCAGGCACATGCTTCTGGAAAGTGGGCAGTTCTTTGCAGTACTCGTTGTAGAGCCACTTCACCTTGAAATGTAAGTTCATATAATCTGCACTTTTACAGAGTCGGTGCTTCTCGTGCTCTGAATATCAATCACAGAGGGGGGAAGAAAGGACATTTTCAATTTAGAAGACCAAACAAGAGCCCCCCTCGGCCCCATCAAATCAACAAAAAACGTACCCTCCATGGCGTATTTCATATCTTGTGCAAACATATTCCACATCACCTCTGCACTGATCTTGCCCACGTTCAGTTCCTGCGGAAACCTGAAAGAAACAGAACAGACAGATCAGTCACCTTCTATGTGTCTCATTTAACAATTCAAACTTTAAAAAATGTATGTATTTCTGTAGCGTAACATGGCCAAATCTATCTGACCTCTCTAAGTGGAATAACTTGTCTGTGGACACATTCTAACACAGTATTGGAACTTGGGAAATGTTTATCTTTGGCTCATATTCAAATTTAGGCATTATTATAGGCGTGACATACCTCACAGGGTTTAAACAAACACTGACAGTTGCTTGGCCTGTTTCTGTTCCCTTAAATCTAGGACTTTTTTGTCTAATTTCATGAATGACATTTAAAAGTTGAAAATATCATGTGACTCACTGATTAAGACAAGGAGTGTAAGAGTTTTTGTCCTCCTCAATGATGGAGACAATGAGAGTGATGAGTTTGGACCAGAAGTCCAGGTTTTTGATGCTGGGACCCTGCTCATCTGGGGGGACAGCCTTTGACTGGACACAGAGAAAGAATAAGGGTTCATAAATTACTGTAGAGCAGAGATACTGTTGGAGTCAGTGTATATTCAAAGCATTTATGTCTCAGATACTTACAGGATCTGTCTGATACTCTCTGTTGTACAGATCATGACAGTTGTTGAAAATGTATTCGTAGGTGGAGTTGAGGCAAGCTTTTACGCAATCCTTCACCACCTGACTTGCCCTCGGGGGGCTCTGCAGCTCCTGCACCTGAACACAAGACACATAAAACATTTGATTTAATCCCCTCAAAGATTCATGAGAATTACAGAGAATATCTCAACAGACCTCATTCTCACATACTCATAAAATGCCCCAAATGACACCAATGTACGCCACAAAAACACCTCACACTCAAGAGTCACATACAGTGCTGTTCTGAGGAAAGAAGCTTCAGTTTGGATAGACTAATACCAAGAATACGCCTAAGGCTAATTTCCAGAAAGTACTAAAAATTTGCGTCACATTAACTCAAATGTACTGGAAAAGAAAAAATAATGCATCTGCGTTTCCTCACCTTCATTCTGAAGAATGTAATGCTAGTCAAGAGATCGACGGTGGACTTGAGGTCCTGTAGTCTTTCAGGACTGCTGGCAGGGAAGTTGTTCTGGAAACGTCAGCAGCGAGACAAATATCACACACAAAAATAAGTGTTCATTTACGTCTAAAGATTTTGGTCTCAGTCCTACAGTAGCTTAAATCAGGCATTCACTTAAAACAGGCAGAAACAGAGAAAGCAAAATAAACTGTACCCGATACATAGACAGATCGATCCTCAGGGAGTTGTGCAGCTGATCCAGCAGTTTTACAAACCTCTCCTTCTGTACAAGCCCGGAAAAGAACAAACCATTTACAAAGGCAACACAGTGAGAAACAATGTTTGTCACCATTTGAGTATGTAAACTTGACTGCTCAGCGGATTGGATGTTTAGCGACGTAGGAGGAGTTTAGAGACCTTCAGTTAAACGTTTAAAGGTAATATTTAGCACCAGTAGGAAGATTCTTGTGTTGCTGAGATATATAATGACAAAATCTAAAGTGGAAAAAGGTTCCTTCTTTATTTCAGGAAACAGTCTTTCCCCTGGACTCACTCCAAAGTTTGAAGCAGCAAATCTGTCCGAGGCAGAAACATTGTTGGATGACTGTGTGGTGTGGGCGTAGTAAGCATTGATGTTGGCCAGCAGGGTGCTCATCACTGCTGGCACTCCAGGGCACATATACTTAGATGATAAGCAGGCAAAGTGGCTGTCGGGTAGAAGCAGGGATAAGGAAAGATGAAGCCAGAGAAATGGAAAGTGGAATAAATTCTGCAGCATCTGTGTGAGTAATGGACTGACGTCATGGCCTGGTAGATGGACTCGACTCCGTATCTCATGGCGAATTCATCCACTATCTCCTGAGCCGTCTCCTCAAAATACACCTTCCAGGCGTCGTCGCCTTTAGCGTCTGGAATTTTCACAATGCCACCATTCTGCTCCTCAGTGGTGTACTGAAACAGATGCTGAACGCAGACAGAGAGCATTGGAGACCTTTACCTTTACAATAAAATAACCACAACATCTGTGACCGTCGGACCTCTCAGACTGACCTCATGTAGACATGTGTACTGCACATGGTAAGGAGCAACCGTCTCCTCGCCCTTGATCTCCACACTTATGTGCATGCGGATGGCTCCCGACACAGCAGACTTATCAGTTCTCTTGTCTGTCCAAATTGAAAGGGAAAACATTGAAGGACCCTTCCATTAAGGAGAAATGTAACTTTGTCATCATCTCAAACTCACCCAGGTTGTACCAGACATCCATCTCTCCGCTCAGTGTCCTCACTTCAATGATAGTTTGACCCAAGAAGTCATCACTCTCACGTTTGAACCTCTGTTTCACCCGCGATTTGATGTCGTCGTCTTCGTCCCACACGCGGACCTTGATTCGGTCAGACGAGTTATGGCATTCACTGGACGAGGCGTAGGTTAAACAGGAAAGACAGAAGATATTTTTTATACAATCCTAAATTTCAAATGCCGTGAAATGACAGAACATCTTCCATATCGTTATTAAATAATAAAATATTTCAGAGAAGTCATTTCCATGGCACTCACAAGTGAAAGCTTTCTTCCCAGACGGGGTTGAGGTTGCCATAGATGGTCTTTGTTCTCTTCTTCGTCTTCCCAACTTGAACTGTTACATACGGGTCACTGGAGCCTGTTTTGTCTTTAGCCTGCAGGCCCTGCGCACAAACGACTAAGGAAGAGCAGCAGATATAGTAAAGTTCAGGTACATTTGTTATTTCAAACTAGAGTTCAAGTATATTTAAAAAGATGATGAACTCTTGTCCTTTGCTCTCCTTGGATTCTTCACTCACCAGTAATGCTGATCTTTGCTGACCACTTGGAGGTTCCGTCAAGCACACTTTGCTTGATTTGCTTCATCTGCATGCCGTGGGTTTGTTTGTCGACACCGAACACGTCCAGGATTTGTTCAAAGATCTCTGGCTTGTTTCTCTCTCTGATCTTCATGCGGTCCTTCAGGACCATGATGATGTTCTGGGTTCGGTCCTCAGCCCCATGTTTAGAGCTCTTCTCTGCAGCTCCTGAGAGGCACAAATGTCAAGATGTAATAAGGCGCGTTTGGAATGAAAAACATTACACACATCAAATATAAAGTAGACCAAAAATGTGTGTTTTTGTTCCGTACTCTGCAGGCAGTCTGCATTTAGTAAATCCTGGCACTTCTCGTGACATTTGACGCCACACTCGGAGCAGCGCATGCCTTGCCGGGCGATACCCCAAAGCAGCCCTTCGCATTCGTAGCAGTAGGTGGGGGTGGTGGCAGTCCACACCTCAAAGTTGTGGGGGGTGGTGGAGGAAATGGGGTAGATGAGAGCCTGCAGGGTCTTTTTATAAACGTGACTTTTCTGCGGAGCAAACAGAGATATGTTGAGACATGTGAGTGTTGGGTTAGTAATTAAACCTCAGTGGAGAGAGGAAAAACCCACCAGCTCCTCATTGCCGAGAGTGGTTGAAGCCATAGCTGAGGTGATTCCAGCTTTGCGTGAGTTCTGCACTAGAGACTGTCAGAGACATTAACAAAGTTTAAATGTTGACTGCAGACGTATGGTTACTGTGTGATTCCTGTTAAGGATAAACATGTTTACTCACCATTGCCTGATGAGGCCAAACAGCGTGGAAACAGAGAAAGAGTTAAAATGTCACTAGAAAGCCACACAAAATCATTGTGCTTCCAGTTGTTTTCTCACCAGATCTCTAACAAGAGGGATGGCTTTTCTCTTGCGAAGGTCAGGCATGCTATCAATACTGTAGAGAGCTCCCCCCATTCTAAAAATCAAACAATACAAACATACAGAACGGATTATCCTTAAAAAACACTAAATGAGGACCAGTAATACGAGCATAATGTTGTAGATGAAGTTGAGATTCATTTAAAAAAAAATAAAAAAATCAAATGATCAAGTAATATTGTATTTCCTGCTGTATCAAATCAGCCTATATGAGTGAACTGCAATCAGTGTTCTGTGCCGTTTACTGTAGGCTGAGCATGTGAGAAAAGTATTAATATGGTTGCATCTATAATGAATGGGTTTCTATTCCTGCTGCATTTATAGACTTTCCTGGAGAGTTGCATAAAGTGGCGATGCCAGCCCACACAGCAGGGATAAATGCTGGGTTTCTGCTTGGCAAACTTTGCACGTCTTTAATGTGCAACCTCAGTTCTACTCTGAAGAATTCCTGATCTACAAATGAAGCACCAGCTAAGCCAGGGCAGCCCACTGCTGTTCAATATTCATTGGCCAGAAGCCACGAGCTGACTTTGCCTGTGTATCAGAATGAAAAATGAACTAGGGATTCCCAGAATAAAGTGGGCCATTTTTAACAGCGAACAAGTTTTGGTAACATTTAGAGGATAAATTAAATCACGATTGATGATGCTTTACCTTGACAAAAGCACTGTGATGTGTTTTAAGTAGGTAAAGGACCATTACTCAGGATACAAACACTCACCCTCCTTTACCAAACCACAGTGAACTGGAGGTTTCTCCTCGAGCCTGGAAGGTGAATGCAGGAACATCAGAAGAAGCAGCAACCCTCATCTTTAATCATTTATCTATCTAATCATTAGACAGAAGAATCAAAACTGAATCCCTTGGTGTCGATGCATTAACAGGCAAAATTGTGCTGGTCACTGAAACCTCTAAAATTTTTAAATGACCGAAAATAAAATCAGATGGCAGCCATTACACAAGAAACACCGAGACTGCTGTGAAGATGAATGTGCAGAGTGGAGGAGTGTTTCTGACACCTTTTGCTAGGAGTTTCCTTCTTTCTCACAAGCTGGTGCACCTACCTGCCAGCTTGCTCCAATGATGGCCGAGTAAATTGCATGCGAGTGTCGCTATGGCAATGACATGAAACTGGAAAGAAAACAAAGTGGGTCGGCACAAAGACGGAGAAAAAAAAGACAAACAAAAGAAAGCCAACGAAAACGTAACGTGACATACATCAAAATAAACATTGAAGCAAGTGATTATTCAGCTGCGCAACTTAATTCAAACATAATGAAAAGCAACATAATAAGTGAGTAAAATATGCCAATGAAAGCCAATCAAGCAGATTGTGTCCAATTTATTTATCAAAGTGCAATGTGGCGCTGCAGCCAAACTAAAACAAAAGTTGCTGTCATTAAAGAAAGTAATAATAGAGGTAGAAACTCTGGGTCTCTAGACTTCAGCTTTTCTATAAAATGACATGATTACTCAAGCCCAAATGGGGATAAACATTATCTTACCTCTCGAAGTTGGTCTAAAACTTTATTGTAAAGCCTCAGCCAGTTTTCTTTGGCTCTCACTGCTGGATCTACTGGTTCTTTGGGCTCCTCTACGACTGGAGGACTATGATGGAAAACAAGTTTTTCTTTTTTCTCAGTGAATACACTTTCAGGATTAATTGTCATAAGGTTTCTCTCAGAGTCTATAGGAGTTCCTTCACTGATCAGATTGGTTTTTGAATGCAACTCGACCCCTACCTCTCAGGCGGCATTTCTGTTTCCTCCTGTGGGGTTGGAACCCTGCTCTCCTCAAACCGCTCCTCTCTCTCTTCCAAGGGGAGTTCTTCCTCTGACAGATTTGGAGGCGTCTTGGCCTCCTTCTCCATTATCAGGTCCTCTTCTGGCCACTGTTCTTCCTCCGGTGGAGGAATGTGATCCTCAGCTGGCTCTGTGGTTACAGGATCAGTCAGATGAGCCTGCGGTTGTCCAGAGAATTGGGGCTGCTGGGAGGAAAGGCCCGGGGCAGTGGACTGGGGCTGAGAAGACAAGTTAGCAATGGTGGCTGGGTGGGATGGAGGGATAGCATTGCTTCCGGCAGACTGTTGTTGAGATGAAATGGAGGCTGAAGGGTGAGACTGGGTGGGTTGTGCAGCTGGAACTGAGGACAAGAATGTTGAAGCCAAGCCAGATACTGCAGCAGTCAGAGGTTTGGCCATTGAGAAGAAGGAGGTGGCGGATGTGCCTGACTGAGGCTGTGTTTGGGGCTGAGCCTGTTTAGGAGGGGCTGCTGTCGGTGGGGACTGTGGGACTGTGCCAGCGGGCTGAGTCTGATTGGATATTTGATTGGGGGTTTGATTTGGGGGCTGCTGTTGGTGTAAGGAAGATTGTTTCTCAAGAGGAGGTCTGGAGCTGGGAACATCCAGACTTTTGGGAGTGGTTGGGGTGGGAGTGAATGGAGGCTCCATGTCCTCGCTGAGGGTTCCATCCAAATTGTACATGTCCTCGTCATCATACATCATCTCTTCGTCCTCGTAGAGGCCCTCCTCTTCTCCCTCATAGAGCTCTCCATCATCCTCTTCATACAGAGCGGCCTCCTCTCCTCCATCTTTGCTGTACTCGTCACTGTATGCCCCCTGAGTCTCATCTGGGTCCCAGTCAGGGGAGCCTTTACTGTAGCTTACAGAGGAGTGGCAGGAGTGGTAGGAGTCATTCTCATCATAAGGGTCTCTTTCTCCATAATCACAACCGTACTCTTCCTCGCTCAGCTGACTGCTGCAGCGACTTAGCTCTGCAGAGGAGGCGTAGCTCCCAGAGGGACTGAAAAGAGAATAAAAACATAGTTGGCCTTTTTAGGCACCTGAACTCATTCAAGTAGGTTATTTATGCACATAAAGTACACACAGTATACAAGCATAGTGAATGTCTTACCCACAATTTCTGAATCAATATCTTAAATTATTATAGGGCACTTTATACCCAGTGCACTCTGTTTGCTAGCTGAACAATGGTAATTATTAATGGTGACAAGCACGGCGAGAACAAGAGAACCAGAAGCAGCAGAAAATACAGAGAACATAAAAATGAAAGGCCTATAAAAAGAAAGAATAAAAGATCAGGCATCCAGAAATACAACAAACAGGGAACCATACTTATACTCCATGATGAATGGGGCTATTAGAAGAAAATAGAAACACCAAGAGAGAGGGCAGTGGATGGAGGAGGGATGGAGATAGGTAGGGAAGGAAAAGATTGGTAAGGACAGGTGGTGAGGGGGGGTGTGGACAGCAGTGATGAAGAGGAATGAATACATTTCCTCTGTTCCACACACACAGGCAGCTCATCTCAGGATTTACTGGATAAATAACTCAAAGCTAAGTGATACATATTTTAGAAATGAGATGAGTGCTGTTCGCTTTGATGCGAATAGATTAAGGTCGGAGCCACTCGCGGAAATAATTATTTTCACTAAAGAAAATTAGGCGCACACACCTGATGGTCCTCTGATGGTGATACTCCACATCCTGGCTGTTACCGGAGCGTTGATAAGACAAACTTGTGTTGTTGCGGTGCTGGTGGCTGATGGGATACTGGTGTACGGAGGCATTGGGCTGTGATGTACTGTAGTATGGAGGGGGGATGCTGTTACTGGTTTCACTTCGATAGTCACTGTCCCTGTCGTCCACAGCGCTGTCAGGGTCTTCGTCTGCAGAGTCAGAAAACACTTTATTTTGGAGCCGTTGCTTCTTTGTACAGAAAGAATATGAAAGATTCCGCTTGAAATGTTAATAATGCGATGCAAAAAGAACGATTATAAGGTTGATCGATCCGATCGAAACCAACCAATTGTCTGGTATTAATCGGAAGCGAGACAGATAAGATGAAGCAACATGATTAGATCTGCAGTAATTCATGCAGTTCATCCATCCATACGGTGCATGATACATGACCACTTTCTCATTTTCATTCTCATCATTAAAACAGAACATGAATCCATCCCTGCTCAAAAAGATGCATTTGCAGAGTCTATAGGTGACAAATGAATATCTTAGCTAGGGAGGCGCTTTAATGTTGCAGTATGAGAATTACGCAAATAATCACTGTTCGGTCTTCATCATTGTTCATCTCACTTTGACCGCATATACCTTCTTCTTCATCCGTCTGGATGCAAACACATCAGTAATTACCAACAATGAACTTCCTCTCTTCAGCTATGCAGCCGCCTCTCCTTCTCCTTCTCTAATTTCACAGCTAACCATCCATCATTCCAATTCTGCTCTTTTATCTTCCCTTTGAGAGAATGGAGATTAATTTCTGCAGTTGTATTGATGAGCCTGACACACTCAGACAAGACTGTCAGATGATCTGCAGGCAAAGACAGACAGAAGGAGACTTTGCGGCATATCTAATGGATGGACATCATGTGGCTTCCCTTCTGTGGGACACCGAATGTAGAAATTATTTATAGCTTCTGTATATAGATTGGATGAATGTCTGAAAGTATCCTTCATATTCTAGTAGCAGGTATCACTGAAAGAGATCAACCAAAGCTGAATGCGTCAAACAAACTCTACAGAAGCTAAAAATGACAAATGAGTGACTCTGACACTTACTTTGTTGGTCCCCCCAAAGACTCCAGTTACCTACAATAAAAACAAGGATTATAATCACATTAGTGTTTTAGTCACGCCACAAATTCTTAGAGTTCCGTGGTGGCAAAAGTAAAACTGAAATGCTGACTGTTCCAGTGTTTGCACCAGATATCTGGATCATTGTGATTAACTGCCTGGCCCAACAATGACGGAACAACAGAATCCTGGAGGAGCAGTGAGCACCTCTGAGCATCTGATGCAACTATTGATCCTTTACAGTAGAGTGAACAGTGGCCCCTTTCCCCCCTAACACACTGTAGTGCACGTGTGGTTACACACATAATGCATTTGTTGAGCTGAAGTAATCTAATTACATCTCCAAAGCTAAACGCATTATTCTCTTGTTTAACACGGACAAATGACTGAATTGGAGAAACACCAAAGGGACGCTTACAACACTGGGTCCCAGGTACACGGAGAGGGCGTTCCTGCTCCTCCTGATAGGAATACTGTGAAATGAGAGGAAATAATTGACCTTTCACTCTTAACAACCTTGCACAGATTAATAGCTTATTCCTTTATGTGAGGCGTTATCCTGTAGAACCAAATAAACAGCTTACATCTTGGTCCCTCATGGCATTAATCTGCTCCAGTTTTTTAGCCCAGTAGCGCGCCTCATCCTCGGGGATATCTGAAAACATGCCAGATACATTCAGGTGACAAAAACAAGCCGAATGGAGTCGTTCCTAAACCGCTGAAACGTTTATAGTACTGGAACTCCATTATTTAAACCTAAAATGATTGTATTAAGAACTCATATGACTCCCACCGAAGCACAAGAACCACATGAAAACCTTTTCCACAGCTGGAAAACGGATATATCGGTCTGAAAACCGGGGAGTCGGATGCACACTATTGACTACAGGAAGTCTGATGGGAAGTTACACCTAATCAATGCTAAGAGGAAGCTTGTAAGTGAGAAGATGCATGCACTCTCCCTTTAAGGCCACAAATTCAGCCCCCTGGACTATATATACACCACAGGAAAACAATAAGCATCTGACAAGATCACAGGTGTTCATATGTAACTGTGTCCTGTGGAAAACAGGCAGGCATTATTAATGCAGCTCGGCCCTCGAGGGTGTGAGATTTTCCTGCATCATCGGCCATCGACACTTTCTGACTGAAACATAACACACTGTTTTCTCACCAAGAGGCAGCTCAAAACGTGTGTCGAGTAGTAAAACATGGAGAGTGGGATCTTTGGTGCCACAGATCTCATTTTCGTTCATGATGACCTGAGAATCCAGTGTGAGCCACTCCCCTGGACCCTCCTGCACACAAAAGACATTTCCAGCTGACACACAAACGATGGGCACAATAGAAGCAAATAAAAATCCCAATTAGTCATCCTCTTAAGTACAGTGGGACTATTGCATTTCTGAAGCGGTGAAGGTGGTTTTGCCGGTTTAGGGGCGAACCTCGTTTGACTGTCGGATGCTACGCAGGGGGATCCATACGGTGCCCACCATGGTGTCCCAGATTAACCCCTTGTTCCACACTTCTACCGTCAGACCCAGGTCTAGTCGATTTATTTCACTGGAAAAGAAACAGAAAATAACTAATTATTTATTTCAACGCTGTCATAAATGTGCGGCACAGTGGTAGATTTGAGGCATCGCCCTTTAAATAAAACAAAGCATAATCGGCTTTTTGCATCTTGAGTGTGGTTCTGCTGGGAATGACAGACTACTGAGTCAAGCACACAGTGCAAATAATGATTTGTGAAGCCCACTGTGACACGTCTTGGTTGGCAAATTTGAAATAATCTTTCATAAAATATTTACAAAGCGCCAGGACAGGAAAGAGAAACAAAGACAGAGAGAAGGATGGATGAATAAGTGGAGGAAAGGGATGAGTGGGAGGAACGTGGAGGAGGTGATTATGATGCATGCCTGAAGGGACAAAGTGGTAAGTTTGAGAAGTAGGAGGACAGGATTCCCCATCTAAGCGGTGAATCCTTTCAAGAAACATGTCCGTTTGATTCATGGCAGTGACTGAGGGGGCACAGTCATTTATACCGGGTTCGGCCGAGGCGATGAGACTTTCCCCGCAATCCAAACATTACATAACACTGCCTCACTGATGCAACCCAAGCACCAAGCTCGACGCCTTCTAACACCATACAAGTGCATTCTGCAGTCAGCCTGCTGCTGCGTCCTACGTGGTAAATGAGTCACACCATTCATCAACCACATCACACCTCTGAGCACAAATGTAAACGCAGCAAATCTCCCAAAATGTTAAGCACTTGGTGTTTAAATACGCGGATTCCGGATGCTGTGATTGATGCCTGGACAGCAGCATGAGGAGGCCAGGGAAGAGGGGGACTCACAAGAAGAGGGGGCTGAGTTGATGAAGATCAAAGAGCCACATTAAGAAGAAGTGACAGAGGAGAGGAAAGGGGCTGGGGGAGAGCCAAGGCTGAGAAAGCGGACGTGATGAGAAAATGCATCGGTGAGAGCGAATGAAAAAGAGGGTGAAGCCGATGTTAGAGGGGTAGATATAAAGAAAGAGTCAGGAGAGACAACGGCTGGATGAAGGGTGAAGAGGAGAGAATGTGTGGAAGGAGGAAGCTGGAAAAAACTAAACCACTTGAGGAAAAGCAGAGAGGAGAACACAACAGAGAAAAGAGCGGAAGAGAAGGTCCAGTGACAACAAAGCTCTGATGAAAGACTCACAACATGAAGTCTTGCTCCCAGCTGGGCAGGTCGCCCCGGACAGCAATGGTTGTGCTCTTCACATTTTGTACTTTGAGTGTCACATAAGTGTTAAACTTCTCTGTGTAGGACAGAAGGATAAAGAGAGAGTGTTAGACTGAAAACCTGCACTGACAAACTTCTTGTCACACACACAATTTTGTGTCTGAACAGCAAGATCCCGTCCGCGTGATCTAACGTCTATTTCTGGAAGCGCAGGTCCTCACCTTGGGGCCCATCCAGCTTGGCTTTCTTCACTGTGGAAACACAGAGAGGGACAAAGTCACACACAGGAACGCCATCTGTTTTTATAATGCGCACAAATAAACAAATCTCATGGTTTAAATCCTGTCCTGCTATCCAGGCATTTTAAGGGAATTGGTGTGATCTATTTTTCAGTACACAGTTAAAGCCCTGTTTCTGTCTCTGCAGCACCTTTTAACCAGCTTATCATAACCCACACATACATTTTTAATGCCCTGCTACCCACTGCTCTCCACACGCGCTGCAAAAGATCCCTGCAGGTTTGCGCACGTACCAATAAACAAAGGTTCGTATTAATATAATGCAAACGCACGCTCCTCGGCCCTCGAGAAACTCAAGATTAAAACATGTCTTATGGCACAAGTCTCTGTGCACATGTACAGCCTACTGCAATAATAAAACTGCCCAAGCAGCATTCCCCCACCACCCTCCCACCCCCGCCTTCTTACTTCTGATTTTTTTTTATTCATTCAGTACAAACCCGAGCTACATGTGGATCCTAAGTGCTGTTACATCAGCAGTAACATAGAAAGTGTGACTCATTGCTGTATAATGAAAGAATATCCACGTATGGTGGTTCAACGTCACCTCCACATGCACCACCTACGGCAATAAACGCAACATCGGTCGGGTTTAAAGCTTGAAATCACCTAAAACAATTGAACACCATGCCAAGAAGACAAATGGATTCAAAATGGGCTGTGCTAGTTGAAACGCTGCTACTTATGTAGATTATATCACGAATAGCTCGTTGCACCATCTTAATGTCAACAGTCAAATGATCCTGGAAATATATCAGGACACGGGGAGGATCGATAAAAAAAGAAATTGGATTTTCAACAGTAGAAAGACGAGGTTTAATAATAGCCCACATAAATCTTCCTGACAGACTGAGTTATAAGGAGAAATGTCCACAAGCCCCACAAACTATATTTTGCCGCAGACGCATGTTTCTAGGAGGACACACACACCCACACATATAAATGCCTGTAACTCATACACAACAAGGCAGTGTAAGGCTATAACGCTAAATCAATCGAGTGAATCGGCTGGCCTAGATTTTAAAAAACTGGGTCAAAGACATAAATCTGATCAAATACTGGGTAACAATAAAACTGTTTGCTGATTCTACTGTTAATAAAGGATCCGAAGCGGATCGAATAGATCCTTTCCTTAAGAATTTTGTCTCACACAGCAGACTCTGACTTATGGGGCCCAAGCAGCCTGCCAAGAAAACGACAGGGACTCAGGAAACCCTTCAACTTGAACTGTCGGGGAATGTAAAATAGGGAGCGGATGAGCCGAACGCATCCATGCAGTGGCAAACTGAAGGCTGGCCTGATTCAGAAATGAGGAAATCTGCGCTAGCCAACAGCAATCGGGACATTCCTGGACTAAAGGGAAACTGAAAAATTAGAAAATATAATAAAAGAAAAGAATTGGAAAATCATGTGGGATATATGAAAGTTATTCTGTGAATATGACTGTAGATTTGCTCAGCTGGCAGATGCGAGCGAAGCTGCCGGGGCCAGAAATAGCTCCAGTCAGGTAGACATGAATGATGTAACAGGAACTTGGAAAAACTAGAGAGGTCGTCTGCCAAGTCTTTTAGTCTGCACTGACAGTTTCAAGCAGCCTATGAATGAATAAACCTGAGACTCTAATGGCACTGACTCAGAGCTGTGACAGACAGTGGGTGGATGCAGTGGGTGGGGTGATGGTGGGATGGCATCCATAATGGACCTGAGCTAAAGACGACATTGACAACGTCCCTAAACTGTCGACCTGAAAATAAATTCTAGAATCTCAACACAAACACTTTCTATCATGTTACAACTAGTTTTATTACATACGAAGGATGCAAGTTTCCCCACATGCATAAAAAAGTGTGGCACCCTGACGAGTGTTAATATTGAATATTTTCTTACATTTCCATTGTGATATTTTGACTCAAACGAGGTGACGCGACTGCAGCAATTGTCCGCTTTAAAAAGCTGAATGTTTAATTGTTAATAGCAGCACGACAGCTCACAGATGACGGACGGATGGTGAGTCTTTCTTATCTAAACCGCTGATTCGAATTCTCTCAACATGCACACGGTTCCCCTGCAAGCAGCGTGCGTGCGTGCGTGCACAGGCAGCACCGTTCTCAGAACAGTGTCGGCTCCATCAGGTGCTGTCAGGAAGTCTCGCCGTGACGAGCTGACGCATCCTTTCTGGGAAAACGTCGAGGAGTGACGAGCACCTCCCGAGTATTCCCTCACGACTACAACAGCCGCGTCAGAGAGGAGGCGGCGGCGGCATCAGGGGCTTTTCCTTCCTCATCCTCCCGACTGCCCACGCATGAATGAACCGAGTGGCAACGCGCAATTACACACACACACACGCAGGCTGCAACAGCCCCCGCCAGGAGTGTGAATTGATGTTTCCCCTCTCAGATATTTTGATGGAAGCATGAGGATGAGAATGATCTGCTGGTCACCGTTCAATCCGCGTCTCCCCTGAACTCATTCATAAAACCTTTTCATTTGAGCGCAGGCGGTAAATGAGAGCAACGTGTCATTAAGCCGCTGAGCTGTTTTACTACTAAAAGAGGTTTGTTAGAGGCAAAAGCTTTCTCATTTGATGATTTATCAGCCAAGCTTAGCTACTTTTCTGCGGAGCTGACGTCCCACAGGCACCCCGACACACGACAGGTGCAGGTGGAACGTGAGCGAAGCGTACGCCGATAATGTCCCCTCTTACCTCCCACACAGAGCAGGGACATCTCTGGCAGCGACGTGAGCGTCCCCGGCTGTCCTCTGCTGAAAGCGTCGTGATTTATACGGCCGGTCCCGCCGCTCGGCTCCTCTTGACAGCGAATACGGTGTCTTCACTCAAATCCGCGGTGATAAACTGCCAAGACGATGCCCTGAATAGTGCGCAAGAGAGAAGCCAGCATCGTTTCGGAAGCGCGCCCCCCCCCACCCACTCTCTGCGTGGATGTTGCTCTTTAGGCGGGACAGCGCTCACGGGAGTGAATTCCTCGCCCCCCTCTTCTTTCTCCTCTGCATTGCCTCAACTCTCCTCCGCTCCACCTGCGCGCTCCGCCATCTTGTTTCAGTAGCAGCAGCGCCCCCTGCGCGAGGACAGCTCCGCCGGGCCGCTCTGACGTCACAGCCCAGGGCGCGCGAGAGAGGGAGAGATTGATAAATGTATTCAGAAATGTAATTAAATTGCCTACTGTGGGTTTTATAACGCACTGTACGAATGTTTATATAATGAAAAAACTATGTGTTACTGCAGCAACTTTTAAGAGGAGCATAAAATATCTGAGGGGCAGAAACTCCACTGTATATGACTTGTGGGTATTTTATATGTTGTGAGATATAACTTCTATACATTAAAATACATCTTACTTCATATGAGATGAGGTAAGATAGAAGATGGCAAAAGGTTTAATTTAAAAAAACAAACAAACACGGTGGTTATTTGCTTATTCGCAGCATGATTTAACAGCCCCAACGGCAGCAGCGCTCTATATGTTAAAAGACGCTTGTTAAAAAAAAAAGAAAAAAAAAAAGCATATGTAGCTATATGTAGAATTAGACAGGGAAAAGGTGATTATTCTAATGTTAGATGGGGGGGTTCAAATCCTTAAAAACCTATGACATATTTTACATGTGCATATTTATTACGTATGAAAAACTGCAAGGACACCACCACGAATCAAGACGAAGAGTATTGGGGGTGTTCAAGTTCCATTTTTTGTTCTTATTTCCGTTCCATGCAACTGAATATTATACTTTTTTGAGTATTTACTCAACAAAGTTTAAGCAATATTGAAGGGGAAATCTGAAAAAGTCATAAAGGAAAACATCTTGAAGTACCAACACCAAGCGCCAGGGGGCAGAAAGAGGAAAATACGGCCGTGAAGCGACAAGAAAAGCTCGCAGCAATGAAGTGCGCTGTTGTTTACGCCTAGTCTGCTGGGTTCAAAATGGCAGCTGGAGACAACAGTGGAAGGCCTCCTTGCCTTAATTTTTCCTGTCCTGGTCCTTTGGGAAACAGCCAGCCCAGCAACAGCGTTTTCTCCATGCCAGCATCCAACGGCGGAGCAGTCGGTGCCGGCGGGGGAACACAGGCGGCAGCGAGGCGTCCAAACCCCCAGCTGGGGCCTGGTGCCAGTGACAACAACGGCGTCTCGACCGGAGCTCAGCCGACTGCGCAGAACTCCCTGCAGCAGTCTGCTGCGGCAGGTGCTGCGGCAGCCGGGGCCATGGCCGCACCGGCGTCAAACATGGCAGCCGCTGCCGCATCAAACGCCAACCAGGCGGCAGCGCCGACAGCGACCCCGGCAGCTGCGTCAGTCCTCGTCTATCGAGAGCCCGTGTACAACTGGCAGGCGACGAAGAGTACCGTCAAAGAGCGATTTGCATTCCTCTTTAACAACGAAGTACTGAGCGACGTTCATTTCTTAGTGGGCAAGGGGATGGGGGTTCAGAGGATACCTGCGCACAGGTGAGGAAAGGCGACAATTCAGCTTTAAGAGGCCAGCTTACGCTGGGAAAAAGACACTTCCGTTTTTCTCCGTTGTCAGGTTCGTTCTGGCCGTGGGGAGCGCCGTGTTTGATGCCATGTTCAACGGGGGGATGGCCACGACTTCAACCGAGATCGAGCTTCCAGATGTGGAACCGGCGGCTTTTCTGGCTCTGCTGAAGTAAGTAGAGAGCAGGGTGGGATGTTTAGAATCACGCACAGTCCTTGAAAGCGTCAGGATTTCCATCAGCTGTAATGGGTCAATCACTGCCGCAGCTACTGCACACTACTAATTTTCCTTCACGACTTTGATAATAGGAATTGATAAATCAGACTCCTGTGATAAAAGAAAGGTGGTTTTCATTTAAATATGTCAGTAAAAGTAGCATGGGAGAGATTGAAGCCTCATAAAGAGGGGTGTTGTAGCTGGTTCCAGACCTGATTTAGGTAAGAGGATTATGCTTTTCCAATTTCAGCCCATATTTCAAATATTATATTTCATTTTAGAATGACTAAACTAAAACGGATTTGTTCCTTTAATGGGGAAGACCGATTTCCAAATGTAGATTTGCACATTTTCGACATGAGGGTTCCTGTAAATTGGAATTGTATAGGAATCCTGTTGTCAATGACAAATTATTCCTTATAGATAGATTCCAAGTGATGACGACACATTCAAACATAAATGCCGCTGTCTGAATTTTGAATGGATGCCTTTCTGCAGGTTTCTCTACTCTGATGAGGTCCAGATCGGTCCTGAGACAGTCATGACCACTCTGTATACAGCAAAGAAGTATGCGGTGCCAGCTCTGGAGGCCCACTGTGTGGAGTTCCTTAAGAAGAACCTCAGAGCCGACAACGCGTTTATGTTGCTCACACAGGTAAGCTCAGTGCGTAAGTTCATTTAACAGGACTGGCAGAACTCCAAATCTCACCATTGTTTTATGCCAACTTTGAGTTTATTGTTATATATGTTTATTCTTACTGCTATTACTCCACCTGTTTTTCAAATATCTGATATGCTTTCAGAACTATTTATACCCTGCTATTGTTGCTCACTCTGTTGCCTGTCTAAATATATCCCTTTGAAAAGGTTTTTATTCTTTCTTCCAGGCACGGTTGTTTGATGAGCCTCAGCTTGCCAGCTTATGTCTAGAGAACATTGACAAGAACACTGGAGATGCTCTGGCTGCTGAAGGCTTCACAGATATCGATTTAGGTAACGCAGAGCTGCAACGTGCATTTCACGGTGTGGCCTGAGCTGATTGTCGGTGGCGATTCGTGTCTTTATTATCTTCGTTTAGATACGCTGGTGGCAGTGCTGGAGAGGGACACTCTGGGGGTGAGGGAGGTGCGTTTGTTTAGCGCTGCAGTGCGTTGGGCTGAGGCGGAGGCCCACAGGCAGCAACTCCAGCCCACGCCAGAGAACAAGCGCAAAGTCCTCGGGAAAGCCCTCACACTCATCCGCTTCCCTCTTATGACAATCGAGGAGTTTGCTGCAGGTGACCAAACCAGTACACACACACACACACACACACCCTTTTTCCTTTCAAGTGAGATCCTGACTCTTGTTTTCTGGCATCGTCTCGTCAGGTCCAGCCCAGTCCAACATATTAAGCGACAGAGAGGTGGTGAGTCTTTTCCTGCACTTCACAGTCAACCCCAAGCCCCGCGTAGACTTCATCGATCGCCCTCGCTGTTGCCTCCGGGGGAAGGAGTGCAGCATCACACGCTTTGGGCAGGTGGAGAGCCGCTGGGGTTATAGTGGGACGAGTGACCGGATACGGTGAGCAGAAACAGCTTTTTTTGTGTTATTAATCTCCCAGCCTGTTGTGCTGTGTTTGGTATTGCCTTTCATTTATACTCCATTCCTGTTCTTCCTTTTCAGGTTCTCAGTGAACAGAAGGATATTTGTGGTTGGTTTTGGTCTCTATGGCTCCATCCACGGACCCACAGATTACCAAGTCAACATACAGGTGCGGGTCAGAGCATTCACACGCGTTGTGCGCCTGTTTGAGGCCAGATTTGGTATTTATTTTGTGTCAGCAGGTTGGGACGGGAGAGGGACTGATTTGGTATGTGCTGTCGTTGCAGATCATCCACACTGACAGTAACACGGTGCTGGGCCAGAATGATACAGGCTTCAGCTGTGACGGGTCAGCCAACACCTTCAGAGTCATGTTCAAAGAGCCAGTGGAGATATTACCGAACGTGAACTACACTGCCTGTGCTACGCTAAAGGTGTGTGTTGCGTCGCATCAAACTTCCACAGCTCGGGGTCGATTTCTGCAGGTTATTTAATCCCCCCTTCTGTTGCACAGGGTCCAGACTCCCATTATGGTACGAAAGGAATGCGAAAGGTAACGCACGAGTCTTCCTCCACTGGCACAAAGACGTGCTTCACCTTCTGCTACGCGGCGGGAAACAACAACGGCACTTCCGTGGAGGACGGACAGATCCCCGAGGTCATCTTCTATACATAGTCACTTTCGTCGAGTCGGCAATGTCGCATCAAATGTGACAACCTGAAAGCAGCACAGGGCCACACCCCATCAGCCATTCTGGAGATGTCATACTGTTTTCCCCCTATAGCACCATACTGCTGACCACATAGGATGTAACATGATGTAGGTCACTGTGTGGGGCGTTCTGTAGCTTCTGCTCCAAGCTGCTGCCTTCCTCTTCCTGTACGGCCAGGCTCTGAATCAGACATGACTTTAACAGACTCCACAAACGAGGGAGAAAACGGCCTCGACACTGCAGCCCGATGCTGAAACCTACTTAAGCTCTCAAATTCTGCACAGTTCGGTGCAAAGGAGAAGTGCAACCATTTGAATGTACAGTTGTTTGTTTTGTTTTAGATATGTCACGACCTTTTCTCCATCAACAGCTCGGTGTAGCTCAGCGGTTAACTCAACTCCACATCAGCAATAATATCCAATGACATCAAAGTCTTGATGAGCTCCTGCCATGTCAGAATCAGCCTTCTTATTACTCTTAATAGTGTTATTATGGTAAACGGTTTTCAGGTCTCAGTACTATCTGTGATATCTTGTGTCTTTGCTTGGTAGTTGCCTATAAACCCATGATACCACGCGCCTCTCGGCATTTCATATGTTCATTTGGTGGGTCTTTGAATGCACACTAACTTTGCGTTTTGGTTTATGTTTTAAGAAGTGTGAGTGTAAGAGCTCCTTTGTGAGAATGTTTAAGAGTTGTATATTAAAGTGGCATTTATTAACATTATATGTAACATTAAATTCTTATTGATTAAAGAGTGAAGAAACTGTTTTGTTGCGATCGTTTCTCTGCAAAAGGGCCACAGAGAGGGGAGTTTCACTCGCGGGTGCATGCACGCACGTGCGGCTGAGGCTCGGCAGCAAGTGGTCTGTCCAGTAAAAACCGTGTAAGCGAGGTCGGCCTCATGTGGCCGCAGCAGTCGTGCAGAAGGGTTCTGCAGAGATAAGGCCCCGGGTTCTGTTTGGAAGTGTAACCCATCAAACCTGCAGGGTAATGAGAGGCCTGTTAAGCATCTGTGGCTATAACTCGATGACACTTTTATTTTTAATCACAATTAGTGGGGGGCTGTTAAATGGTGCTTCTTAGCTTCCTATCCATCCCCCACCGTCAATAAGGATGTTCAGACCAAACATGCTGGATGCAAAGAAAGAAAGAAAACAAAGGCCTAAACTTTCCTGTAGACAACTCCGCGTAGCTGTAAAGCGCAGTTTGTCTCACCAGGGGGCGCTGTTGTTCAACAGCGCTGCGCTGATCAGCCATCGACGTTCAGCTCTGCAGAACTCCAACCCGTTTCTCTTCCAAACAAGGCTGAAAGAGAAGTATTTTGACATACTTTTCTTCTGTGGAAAAGGAAAACACTCTACAACAATTGTATATTTTTTATATACCTCAGCTCTCCTCCGATCAATAATAATGAACGCTCATAGATGAGCGATGTGCAAATGCTAAAGATACTTAACAGTATTTTCTCTCTGATAAAAGGTAAAATTATCCCCAGGAAATATATTATTTTCAGTCATTCCAAAAATGATGTACTGGTAATACTTATTTAGCACTCTATAAAACCTTCATTTTCATATGAAGTATACATTTTTTTATATTACTGTCTCAAAGTCTCTGAAAGCAAGTCAACAAAATAAAAGAATGCTCAATATTTTTATACCAATTTCTCCAACACTGAGCAGCCCAGCCTCAATTTACTTTCTGAATGGAATTGCTGCTCCTACACTCCTGTGCTGTGATTTCACGGTGGAATGTGTGTGACTGGTGTCGGCGACTCACATTCTGTCACATCTGCTTTCCTTTTAATGCGTCTATATCATTCGGGGGAGAGGAGGGGGGGTGCTTCAACACCAAGACAATTTCATCCTGATGTGCTCAAACATGTCCTAGCATGATCATATCTGCATGTACTTTAAAACGCCCTAATCAACAGAACAATAAAGATAGCAGTAATCTTTGTGCAGGACAGCTCTGATTATGGTGGATCACATATGCTTTTAATGCAGCGAGTGAACAGACAAATGGAGGAAACCGTCGACATGTCGGCTAGGCTGATTGAATTTCTCTCTTTTGTTGAATATTTCAGTTCGTCTGATGTGATCCCTCATGAATCGGTCACACCGTGCTCCACACTTACTGGAGAACTATTTAAATGACCTTTGACCTTTTCCTGGCATGGAGGAATCTTAGATATAAAGATTTGCATTACAAATTCCTGAACTCTATTCTTTTTTCATGCAGCGATACCCATCGAGATGTAAAATTAATGAGTGTTTCTACCATAACGACCCCTCCAGAGCAGCTCTGGAGGTTTTGATGTATTTGCATTACGCGCTGCACCTCAGACATAATAAGAGAGATGAGGAACAAGGGAGCTCTTCATAGATGAAACGAAGCTTCAGCTGTGCGCCGCATTAACCAGCTCTGTCTGGTCTGGGTGTCAGCTTCTTCCCAGTTTTATCAAAGCTGAGAGAAACTTTATAAAAGAAAACCTATCAAAACTTTCTTTTACGCTGCCCGGATAAAAATCTCAAAAATCGAAACAGAAAAAAAAGAAAGAAAGAAAAGATGCTCCTCGTGAAGCTCTCGAAGGATTGCTGTGATAATGAAATCGAAGGTGGGATGTTGATTTAGCTTTTTTTCCCCTGTTGCTGAGGGAGGCTGCTTAGCGCTGCCACTGAAAAACATCTTTGCCACTGCGATAATAAATAGATAGTTCTTTGCAAGTGTGCATGTTCCTCTTGTGTAATGAGAGGATGACACCAGGACATATTACATAATCCTTGGTTTATGGTGCATTTATTGAAAATAGAACAAAACAGATGCTCCTAATTATGGCCATAAAGATAAACAATGATCTGCAGTGACTTTCTGAGTTATTATTGATCAACAGCACTTGTGGAAACAGAAGAAAAGCATCAACATTTTGGAAATGAAAGGTGAAGAAGGGCAGCGCAGGAAAGGTCAATACCAAATGGAAAAGTTGCCGGCTGCCCTACAGTGTCAAGCAATACACAGAGCAATAAACAGTTCCAAACGCTAATTAGCTCACAGAGCTAGTGCTCCAAAACAAGAGAATTCAAAGTGAGCTAAATTATTTAGCTGATACTTCTGGAGCCATGAAATCCAGCCTTTAACAAATAGACAGCCAGGCTCCCAGTGACTCATTAGATGGGTAGAAGGAGATTGATCAAACAGTAATTGGAGAGTCATGTTAAAGCCCCCTCCTCTACTGGGGTGGCAGCCAGGCCCCTCGAAAGGTTGGCTTATCACTTTGGTTTGTATTCAAAGGATCTCAACCAAGGATAACCTTACTGCAAGATACGATGTCAAAGTGCGACTGGCTGACAGTTGGTGCTTGAAAGTGGCCACATTCTTAAAATGACACAAAAATATTTTCTCATGAACTTGAAGAAGAAAAAACCTGTTATAGTTATAGACTTAATCTTAAGTGAATGAGAAAAAGGATGCGTCCAGTACGTAGATCATTTATGTGATGGATCTGGAAGACGTCTGTTCAGATAAACTTAAACTTTCTTCTCCCAGTGACAGATGAACTTAAAAGCCTCGGGCTGCTTCTGACTTCTGTCTGTGATGGCAAAAGGCAAAAAAGAGCTCTATAAATCCGTTGTAGACAGAATGAAACCACTCTGGGAGTCATAATCCTCCCTTATCATGATGACACCAAAGGTCACTCTGGTGTATCAGTCAGGAACTTTGAGTGATTAATCAGCCAGAGGATTGTTTCCCTGCTGATTGGCTAAATCGGTCAGCTAATAAACGCTGGGTTGGCCAGAGATCAGCTTGGCTTTGGGGAGCGCAGAGCTGTGTCATATCAACTTAGTTCTTCAACAGCCTCAGTCCATCTGCACCAAAGACTCAGATCTGGATGTGTGTTCTTTCATTCCTGCTGCATCATTTACATGAAATTTCATCAGCTACGCCTTTAAACTCAGGATTATGACTACAGACAAGGTAAGAAAGATTACTGGTGTACTCGGCAGGCAAGATGGTTTATTTATAGAGGACGATTCGAGGCACATTGTGCGTTGATTTAAAGTCTGAGTTCATGACAGAGAACTGAAAAATGCTGGTCTAAAGCGGCGTTTCCTGAAACTAGGCAGGGTCTTGAGATTTAAACAGCTGGTTCTGAGAGGCTCTTTGTTCCAGGTGGTGTGTGGAGTTGACCTCGCCGACCTCCTGTTCGGTTGCACGGACGAAATACCGTGTTGCCACAGAAACCAGCCGTGGACTCCGTTTAACGATGTGAGCAGAGTCGCTCGGCTCACCCGAGTGACGTCATCTCATGCCCAAAATACGACATCAGTAAAAAAAAAGTTCTGACAGGATTAGATGACCGGTTGACGCGTGTACTTGATGTTTCCTGACAGACGTGCAACGTTGCAGACACAAGTGACCTCCTGGACGCCCTTTTCCTTAAGAGCGAATCCTCCTCGGCGGTGGCCTCCCCCCTCTGGTCTCCCTGCACCACAGACAGCAGCACCACCGAAGACCCTCCCACGGACCCCACGGAGAGTTTCCCCTCGTCTTTCTGCGCCGGTTTCCCCATTGCCGACACACCGTCATTTCCCCCGTCTTTGGAATGTCAGCCTGCCCCTGCTCAAAAGAATCCCTATGTTTCCATAGACCTCGGTAAGACCTGTTTCCAGAACAAAAATTTATTTACATTTATTTCCATAACTGAGCCATGTAACAGTTGTCGAGCTTTTCAAAGGGCGTTTATGAAGGACTCTTTGTTATGCTGTTATTCATCAGGCATGGAAGTGGGGAAGTGGGGAAGGGGGGTTCTGTGCATCTCTATTTTTATGTCTCTTTGTGAAATTACAGCAAAAAACAAATCACACACACATTAGGAACTGTTCAAATGACCAAAGTCTGCAGGAACACAAAGACATGTTAAATGTATTTTGTGTATTTGTATTGTTTTCTGCTTCCTGACTCGTACTTTTGGCTTGAAAACATCAGCAGGGCGCAGCCGTCACAATAGGTTTATTTTCTAATATATATTTTGAGTTTCCTTCGGCGCTCGGGGGCAATTGGGTGAATCATTGTTTGCAATTTTCCGGTTCAATCGGCAGGTTGGGAGTCCTGTCACCTGCAGCAGGACTTTGGCATCGCATATTACCTCTCCAAGACGCAGGCCTCACCCCTGTCCCCGCACCAGCCGCTCACGGTGAAGGATCTGCTGCTGTCCAACCTGGGGAAAACAGTAAGGACCCCAAATTTAGCATTTCTGTTAAAGCTTTAAGGTCCAGCAGTGAATAACAGGTGTAGTTTGACATGAACACAACTTGAAGTGTGTGTGTGTGTGTGGTGTGTGTGTGTGTGTGTGTGTTGCGGCCTGGCGGCAGCTGCCCCTTTCTAGGCTCAAGAGCGCAAAATAAACAGAATTTTTATGAGTTACTCCAACTGGAACATTCTGTCCATCTGGTTCTCAGGGGCAGCAGATCCCCCAGCATTCCCCTCAAGAGCTTATCCTTAATGAGGACGAGAAGAAGCTTTTGGCGAAAGAAGGCGTGAAGTTACCCGGCAAACTGCCTCTGTCCAAGGTACTGAAACACGCCTGGGCCATTTGTCGGTCCGTCTCCGCGGTCTGGACGTGAATCCCTTCTCATCATCTTCACAGTCATCTCTAGCCCAGTTTTCCCTGACCGCCCCCCCTCGCTCGCCTTTCTGTTTTGACAGTTGGAAGAGCGAGTTCTGAAGAAGATCCGGCGGAAGATCCGCAACAAACGATCCGCCCAAGAGAGCCGGAAGAAGAGGAGGGAATATGTGGATGATCTTGAAGGAAGGTGAGAGTGACACATGCGCCCGTCT